>NW_027315779.1:27317388-27524888 GCF_026437365.1 Eucyclogobius newberryi
ATTAAAAAATTACAAACTTTTAGAATTATTTTTTTTTTGGCCCCAAGGCTTTATTTGACAAGATTACATCGTGAAACAGACTGAGGCAGTGCAGAAAAACCCCCAACAACTTTCAAGCGATACATCACTCATTCCTGTCTTTTATCACGTTACTCGATACACACAAATCTCAGCCTCTGATACATCATGCTATAGCTACAACACGTATACTACATTTCCCTGCAGCCAGTGAAGCTGAGCCGTTCGCAAGCGCGCCGGGGACTCACTGAAGGCTAAAGAACCAAATTCATGACTAAAAGAGCATCATTTTAAGCCTGGGTCTCTGAGGGCCCGAGTGGAGCCCGCTGCCCCACAAAGCATGCACACGAGCAGGCGTACAGCCGCAGCACAGGCCGCTTTAAGTCTAATCTAGGCTCATGCAAACGGATTTAGGCCTGTTCTATTATGGGGTTTAGTCCTGTTCTAGTACGGGGTTTAGTCCTGGTTTAGACCCATTTTGGATCTGGATTTGGGGTGTGTTCTTGTTGGGTCCTGTTTCAGCCCAGTTTAGTCCAGATGTAGACTTGGTTTGGTCCTGCTCTAGTACGAGGTTTAGTTTAGTACGGGATTTAGTTCTGTTCTAGTACGGGGTTCACTCCTGTTCTAGTACGGGGTTCAGTCCTGTTCTAGTACGGGGTTCAGTCCTGTTCTAGTACGGGGTTTAGTTCTGTTCTACTATCGGTTTTGGTCTTGATCTAGTAGTATGGGGTTAGGTCTTGATCTAGTACGGGGTTTAGTCTTGATCTAGTATGGGGTTTAGTCCTGTTCTAGTATGGGGTTTAGTCCTGTTCTAGTATGGGGTTTAGTCCTGTTCTAGTATGGGGTTTAGTCCTGTTCTAGTATGGGGTTTAGTCCTGTTCTAGTACGGGGTTTAGTCTTGATCTAGTACGGGGTTTAGTCCTGTTCTAGTACGGGGTTTAGTCCTGTTCTAGTACGGGGTTTAGTCCTGTTCTAGTATGGGGTTTAGTCCTGTTCTAGTACGGAGTTTAGTCCTGTTCTAGTACGGGATTTAGTCCTGTTCTAGTACGGGATTTAGTCCTGTTCTAGTACGGGGTTTAGTCCTGTTCTAGTACGGGATTTAGTCCTGTTCTAGTACGGGGTTTAGTCCTGTTCTAGTACGGGGTTTAGTCCTGTTTTAGTATGGGGTTTAGTCCTGTTCTAGTATGGGGTTTAGTCCTGTTCTAGTATGGGGTTTAGTCCTGTTCTAGTACGGGGTTTAGTCCTGTTCTAGTACGGGGTTTAGTCCTGTTCTAGTACGGGGTTTAGTCCTGTTCTAGTACGGGGTTTAGTCCTGTTCTAGTACGGGGTTTAGTCCTGTTCTAGTACGGGGTTTAGTCCTGTTCTAGTACGGGGTTTAGTCCTGTTCTAGTATGGGGTTTAGTCCTGTTCTAGTACGGGGTTTAGTCCTGTTCTAGTACGGGGTTTAGTCCTGTTCTAGTACGGGGTTTAGTCCTGTTCTAGTATGGGGTTTAGTCCTGTTCTAGTATGGGGTTTAGTCCTGTTCTAGTATGGGGTTTAGTCCTGTTCTAGTATGGGGTTTAGTCCTGTTCTAGTATGGGGTTTAGTCCTGTTCTAGTACGGGGTTTAGTCTTGATCTAGTATGGGGTTTAGTCCTGTTCTAGTACGGGGTTTAGTCCTGTTCTAGTACGGGATTTAGTCCTGTTCTAGTATGGGGTTTAGTCCTGTTCTAGTACGGAGTTTAGTCCTGTTCTAGCACGGGCTTTAGTCCTGTTCTAGTACGGGATTTAGTCCTGTTCTAGTACGGGATTTAGTCCTGTTCTAGTATGGGGTTTAGTCCTGTTCTAGTACGGGATTTAGTCCTGTTCTAGTACGGGGTTTAGTACTGTTCTAGTATGGGGTTTAGTCCTGTTCTAGTATGGGGTTTAGTCCTGTTCTAGTATGGGGTTTAGTCCTGTTCTAGTATGGGGTTTAGTCCTGTTCTAGTACGGGGTTTAGTCCTGTTCTAGTACGGGGTTTAGTCCTGTTCTAGTACGGGGTTTAGTCCTGTTCTAGTACGGGGTTTAGTCCTGTTCTAGTACGGGGTTTAGTCCTGTTCTAGTACGGGGTTTAGTCCTGTTCTAGTATGGGGTTTAGTCCTGTTCTAGTACGGGGTTTAGTCCTGTTCTAGTACGGGGTTTAGTCCTGTTCTAGTACGGGGTTTAGTCCTGTTCTAGTATGGGGTTTAGTCCTGTTCTAGTATGGGGTTTAGTCCTGTTCTAGTATGGGGTTTAGTCCTGTTCTAGTATGGGGTTTAGTCCTGTTCTAGTATGGGGTTTAGTCCTGTTCTAGTACGGGGTTTAGTCCTGTTCTAGTACGGGGTTTAGTCCTGTTCTAGTACGGGGTTTAGTCCTGTTCTAGTATGGGGTTTAGTCCTGTTCTAGTATGGGGTTTAGTCCTGTTCTAGTATGGGGTTTAGTCCTGTTCTAGTATGGGGTTTAGTCCTGTTCTAGTATGGGGTTTAGTCCTGTTCTAGTACGGGGTTTAGTCCTGTTCTAGTACGGGGTTTAGTCCTGTTCTAGTATGGGGTTTAGTCCTGTTCTAGTACGGGGTTTAGTCCTGTTCTAGTACGGGGTTTAGTCCTGTTCTAGTATGGGGTTTAGTCCTGTTCTAGTATGGGGTTTAGTCCTGTTCTAGTATGGGGTTTGGTGCTGTTCTAGTACAGGGTTTGGATGTTTTGTTGACCATGTTTAGACCTGACCTTGTTCAGTTGCGGTTCAGTCTGTCTTGAATCATGTTCTAGTCCTGGTTTCGGCCCATTCTGGATCTGGATCTGGATTTGATTTAGACCAGGTTTAGTCCTTTGTTTTTAGTTTGTTTTTGACCTGGTTTGGGTTTTTAGACCTTATTTAAATCTGCTTTAGATGTTGTTGTTTAGTCCTGCTTTAGACATGACCTGGTTCAGATGTGGTTTAGTATGTCTAGAATCCTGCTCTACTCCTGGTTTAGGCCTGTTTTAGACCCATTCTGGATCTGTATTAGATTTTATTTAGATCTGATTTACTCCTGGTTAAGACCTTGCCTAATCTTGCAAAGGTTTCACTGGTTTAGTCCTGGTTTGCTCTAGTTTTGCTCCTAGTTTTAAGCTGCCAAACACAGTTCCCGAAGCATGTCTATGTGTGATGTTGTGATGTAGAGTGATGTAATGTGTCGTGTTGACCAGCAGGGGGAAGTCTACTCCCCAGGACCAGAGCAGAGGCATGAGCGGAGCATGAGCAGCAGACAGAGAGGGAAAAGTCCTCAAATGACCTCCACTTCTCAGGCGGCAGGGAAAAAGCTGCTCCTTATGATTCTATACATGAGAAAATGTGCCCATGGATTTAAGTCTAGACTGGTCAGGAGTTTGAACCAGGGGTCAAAGGGGAAGGGGGCAGGGCAAGCAGGAATTTGGGGTGAACTATGTGTAAAATAACAGGAAAAAAGAACTATTGCAATTGTGCTGTGTATTTTAAGAGGCAAAAAAGGGACTTTATGCTGGTTAGTTTGTACGAATTCTTGCTTTTTTCTTCAAATTTAGGTCGGCACTGATTTGTACAGTGCAAACACAAAGCAAACATTAAATTAATACTTGATTGAACATTTGAACAACATTTAAAATACTCCAGGTGCGGCAAAATGTGACTGAAGGAAAGGTTATGTATGTATTGTATATGTGAAATGTGTCCACAGAAAACACAAACTCAATTCCAAAAAAATGACTACTCAACGCAAAAACAATTCACAATCAAACATACACGACCAAAACTTAAGAGAGAATTTTTAGAAAAATACAATAGCGACACAATGTGTTGTAAACGTATCGATATCCCAATATCGGCTGAGGCAATAATCGACATTGCAGAAAAGCTTAATCGATCACAATGGTCCTCCGTCCGACACAAAAATTGGCTTAGTTTTAGTTTTTATGTTCTGACTAAAACAGTACTTCATCAACATATTTGTTTTAAAATTATTGGAATTATTGTGTCAAAAAGTTGTAGAAAAAGATTCAGTTGTAGTTCTGTGTCAAAAAGTACATTCAGATATCGCAATAATATCGATATTGCGGTATGATATGATCTTTTTCAATATTGTGCCGACCTAAAAATAACTACACTTTATAATATTACATGAACTAAGCCTGAATGCCTCATAATAAACAATGAATTAAGTCTTTGTTCATGCTTTCTTAAGGCTAATTAAATTGCGACTGAAATGACAACATATTCTTGTGTAGTACTGCATGTGCACTTGGATCCTGGCTTAGTCCCACCTTTCATGTGTAAATGTCTGGATGGGTTTCAGAATGGACAACTGTTGCCATAGCGATGAAGCATTTTAAAGAAAACGTGATGCATCTTGAATGAGAAAATATATGAACGGCTGCATGGTGCGCGGAGCTGAACTGCACATTTGGGCCTGCCACCTGTAAACATTCAAAGTCATTATTCCTCCCTGTTTTTTCTCCCTGTGTGTCCTGTTTAGGATTCTTGGCCTTTCCCCTGACCCCGCGGCCAAAGCTGGAGGAGGGGGTTAAAGTGTAATCCTGGTCCTATGACACAAAGGCTTGGCCCCTGGGAGCCCCGGGGCCGACACATTTTCAGAATTGCAAAGCTAACATACCATCTTTCTGTTCCTTTCAGAACCTCTTACAGCTTGTTCTGATTGTTAAACTGCCTTCACGCTGCGTCTTTTGCTAACTTTGATGCTAGCTAGCGTTCACTTTTTAGCCTTATTTCGAGCACTTGTTGCAAATACACAGTGCAGTACCAAGTTTCTGCGCAGTACACGGACATTTCTGACATTTCCACATCTCAAGGTATAAATAATCAATAACCAATGCCTCGCTTACTTTCTCATGGTACTTTTACTGTTCTGTAACTTATGTCCATTGTGTGTTTTTTGTGGTCGTTTTTGTGCGCTTTGGGCTTATTTGCACATGTATTTCCAATGTGTTTTTAACCGCAAATGGCAAATAAACTAAACTAAATTGAACTATGGACACGCAATAATCAAGAGTGTCCGATGTTCAACCTTTTGGCGTTTTTATTTTAGATCACGGCATGTCAAATTGAGCTAAAGGCTAATGTTTAAAGTGTGATGTTGTGTTCCCGGTGAGAAGATACATGACGTCAATAAAATTAAACAAAATACATACTTTATTTTGCGGATTAGCTTCCACGTTCATTTGTATGTTTCAAAACGCTCGAATTGACCTAACGCCGTGTAGCATCAGCAGAGTGATCGAGTTTGAGCGACGGGAGAGATTTGAAGATTTCCAAAGTACTCTTAATATACTCCGAAACATACTTTTGTCCTGTAGTACTTCTGCTCGCACATTAAACCGCCATTGAAAACGATTATGAAATAGCCGCGGTCTGACAGTCGCTCATCAGTCTCCTAACCAGAGCGATAGCCGCAGTCGGCTTTACCGCGGACACATTCTCAGTCATTCAGCGCCTGATATGTGGCCGTTAGTGTACTGCTAATTGCCAGCTTAAGTAATCCATTAAGGACTGTTTCTACACCAGCTTGCATGCGCCATAATCATTAGTTTTATTCAGAGCCAACCTTAACAAACCCCTGCGCACAGAGGATTGTCCCTGCAAGCCTTTCTTTGTAATGAGACCTAAAGAATTGCGTTGTTACTTCAAAAGAAGATGTATTTTTCTACCTTTTTGCTGATGGTTGTGTAAACTTAAGGATTTGTATTTTGTGTTTTGCAGATTTAAAAGACATATGGGTAATTACTGGCCTTGAGTACCTTTACTTTGGCATCTAAAAGTTATTTGTGTTTCTATAACTTAGGCGTCCCCGCATCAGGTGTTAGCATGCCATCTACTGGAAGTTAACTGGAATTAACATGGGGCAACAGAGCCAGCTTGTCCCGACACCGTGGTAGTTTAACGGGATTAATGGACTTAAAAACAGCACAGAGGACCACATTTGACGTCACAATTTTTGGGAAATATGAAACTGAGTATGTTCTGAAGCTCAGAGGGAGAGGACTTTGTAAAAGGGATTCACGAAACAGTCAAATTTGTATAATAAGTGTCCTTTGAAATGACTGAATGCTACGTGTATAGACAATGTTCTTTTTTTAAAACGTGACTACAGGCGACAGTCACTACATTTAAATACAAAGTAGCGTATAGTAGGGAAATGTAGACATAGCGCTAAACAGCATCTCTAAAGACAAAACAGTCATATAAGCGACTTGGAGGGACTTTTAGACAGGTTTAGACATGTAAACCTACCAAATGGAGAGTGTAGATGGATGAAATAAGGCTCAAAACCATAGCTGGCAGCATTCATGTTCGCAGAAAGCTTGTGTCTCGAGCTATTTGGATACATATAACTTGTAAATACATTTTTTGCGTGTTTCAATTAACATTCGTGTGCCATACAAACAAATCTATCACTAAAAACATCTCAACAATAATGCAAGACCCGATAAACGTACTTGACAGACACAGTTTCTACTGCTTTCAAATGTAAATGGCCCAACGCAAAACTTAAACGACCCTTCTGGGCTTTCCCAGGGGGCGGGGCCAGTCGTAGGGAGGGAGGGGCCACTGTACAAAAGGAAGCAGCTTTGGCAGAGGGCAGACCGCTGACCTCTAAAGCTGCAGCGTGTAAGGGCCCTCCTGACTGACCCCTGACCCCGCCTCCTCCCTCTCCTCCAGTGGACAGGAGTGGACAGTGGACACTAACTCCAACGGCCCCCCAAACACGCCCCTTGCATTCCACAAGCCAGTAATGTCTCCAAGTCATGATTTAAACCAATTGTATTTATTTTGTTATGTTTAATGAGCTTTCAAACTTGTTCCAAAGTGTTTCCACATTGAATTGTATTGTCCCGCATAATATTAAAATTCCTGTTTTCACCTACCCCCTATCCCCGCCTACAACTCTGTATGTAGTTGTGATTATTTGAAAAAAATTACGACTGCGAGGGACACGTTTGTTGAACTTGATACTAATTTCCTTGTATTTTATTTGATCAATTTCATAATGTAAATCTTTTTATTGTTTTTTCCATTTTCATTCTCACATATCTGTTCTCATATGCATATTATGTGATGAAAAATGCCATACCATAACACACGTAACTCCAAATTCCTGTATTAAAATCATAAAATCATCGAACTCAACTCGAGGCTAATACTCAAGTGCTCCTTTATGCTCTCCACATTTTTACACATTTACATACGAACAAACGCATACCTCAAATGCGCTTTATAAATGTAGGGTTTGTACATTTCGAGGCGAGCGGACGTCCTTTTGACTCGGCCTCTTCATTCCAAGGAACGCGCTTGAGTGTTTACACCGCTTTTAAGTGTGGTTACGGCTGTCAGTGTTCAATGCCACCTCTTTGTGCGATTGTTTTAATCATTACAGCGTACACTCGAGATGTTAGCGACGGAGCTAGTGTCGCGAAGAATGAACGCAAAACACTCGCACTGAGGCTTGTTAACGTTCTTCAAGGTTAGGTTAGCGTGAAAGAGAAACTACAACGCCAAACTTGTTAACCCCCATTAAAGAATAGGACGGTTGTACAATACTAACTGGTCTAGAGAAGTACACAAAGTACAGATCATTTGCTTTAAGTGCTGTGGACAAGAATCCTTCAGCCAGAATAGCCTCGATAGTGGTTAGCCTGCTAAAGCTAGCATGCAACAAACATCTTTGCCCTTGAGTTTTAGGAAATTATATATGTTTTGATGTAATTAAAAGCAAAAAAGTAAATTGCATAGTGAGTCGAGTCGAGTTCTTGGACATGATATTGTGCACGTGTTTGAACAGTGACAGATTAAAGGTGCACTATGGATCTTTTGCACTTGTAACTGCAGCTGTAGAGCTCCCCCTGCAGCTCCCTGGTGAAAATACACTGTCAAAGAACAGACTTCAAAGCACCCCCTTCTTTTTCATGGAAATAAGTGCAGTATAATCACATCCTTCCACATCCATCATAAACATTGTCAAATATATATATATATAAAAAAGAGCCTGGGTCATTTTGCATGTCTGGTTTTCCACCCAGAGACAGCAGGGGGCGGCGGACACTTCAAACGCCCCGGCAATACACCTTTAACCATCACAGGCACAACAGTTTTACTTAGTTCTCCTTTTGTTATTCAGAAGTTACAAAGCCATTCTTAAAAACCTTCTGCAGTGCACCTTTATACCAATTCTCTTTACAGCTTTTTTCAATTTACAGAAAGTGAAATGATGCATCTGATTATTTACTTACGCTGGTTTATTTAGTAGATACGTTTTTGGGGGGATATTCCGCACACACAACCCCCTTTACAGACGCAGGAACGCCGTTTCCCTCACCAGTTTAGGCCAGGCACGGACGGCAAACTTCCCTTTCTCTCCGGCTCTGATTCACTGACATCTTCACACCTGACCAAGCCTGATCCGATGACTCAGCCTTCCCCGGGCCAATAACCCAGCCACCGGAAGAGCTGCATCCTTCTGAGCAGACACCGGCGCTACGTCAGGATGCAGGGAGAACCAATCCTCCAACCATGTGCTACAAGCAGATCTAAACAATGCACTATTTAAACACTAAAATATGTTGTGTTTGTTGTAATTATGCAACTTCTCTGACGTCACCAGAAAAGTTACATAGTGCACCTTTAAAGTTGATTGGTTTTTGAACATGATTTGTCTTCTGAATGTTACAAAAAAATATATATACTTTGCTATATTTAGCCAAAACCCACTTTAAACGTACTGTATTTGGGTTGTGCAAGGTCAATATTTCACACACTCTACCTTACTACCTTTGACCATTTCAAAGCTGTACATATTTGCCATCAAAGGAAGTAACTTGTTATTTGTTGCACAGGAAGGAAAGTAAAGCCATGTCATTGTCAGCTTGAGAATACTACTTTACCAGGTGTTGGGGAAATGAACAATGCTATTGGCTAGCTAGAATAAATGAAGATATTGCAGGCTTAATATGTGTGTTGCTATATTTGTTACCACTAGATATTTTGGTTGCCCTGGTATTGGCCTTTCATTTTCTTTTACTCAAAATATGATCTAGATTTGGAAAATACACGAAATACACCTCTAAATAAATGAAGCCCGTAGGCAATGTGACCTGACAGTAGAGTGAGTCTGGTGATTATTGAGCTATGGGAAAGGTAAAATCCAGATTTCCAGAGTGTTTTGTGAGCGCTCAGAGAAGATCATCTCGTGAACAGGGGTGATGAGACAAAAGTGAATTCCGCAAACATCCGTAAAAAAACATCACGTAAAAACTGCTGTAGTTTAGACCTCTACAAATCCATCTTTTTAAACGCACATCCCAAATGAGATAGAGGTGTCGTTTATCAAAATAATCTGCTCTGGAAAGGAAACCTGCTATTAACTGATAAGAGGGGGGCTCTGGAGGGGTGTAATGGCTCCCACTCCAGTTCCCCTTTCGGAGCTTCGTCTGGGGCAGGCCACCTCCGAGATGGCCCCGCCCCCTCCACGTCTCTGACCAGTGTGAAGTCTGCATTATGAAGCTGAGGTTTGTTTCTGTAAAATAGACAAAATGCGGAAGAATAGAGAATTTTGCAAGATCAACAAGGACTATGGACTTTATAAAGTTGATTTCATTTTAAATGTGTCCAAAATGTTACTTTTATTTTTGTGTCATAGTGTAATTTTTGTAACGTGATGGGCTCTGTGCATACTAGCGCCCGGCTAGCTTAGCGAGTCTGTCCCTATGGGTTATATCATAATATTGAAATGACAATCTGCTGCTTGTTATGTTGACATGTCACTATGAAGAGGCGGGGCTTATCAGTTCTGCCGTTTCGAACAGGAAGTCAATGGATCCATTTATATTACTTATCAGTTCTAGTTCAATATTGCGGTTTACAACAAAATAACTGTTAAATGAGAATCTACTCATGCCATAGTTGAATTCTAAGTAAACCTGGAAAAAAGCAGAATATGATCCTTATATATGAACTATGCTCTCATTCCTTTGTAGTGGAAAATAACGAAATAAATAAATCAAATCACAAACAATGAGAAAATTCAGATTTTGAGTTTGTGCGTCACTGTATGGTAATGTGTTGAACGGGTTGCTCAATATTTTGACCAGATTAGATTTCCAGGTCAGCCGTTTTGGAAAGTGATGTAACCGTAGTAAGTAAACAGTCAAGTGACCAGTACATACTAATACAAGTATTTATAGGGTTAGTTTTACTGGTAGTAATGACTAATGCAATTCTCCACATTGCATTTGAATAACAATATTTTTTTAAATAATTGGCACAGAATCATTTATTTCCACAATATATATTTCATATCTACTGTATGATATTTGTGTATTGTAAGTGTATATTTTCTCACCTTTAAGTGTCCAAAAAAGCTCTATATCATTTTTTTTTTGTCTTTTTTCTTGGAATATAATGAGTAGATTTAGGTTAAAAAACAAAACAAAAACATAATCTTTATCCAAATTATTTTACCTTTTGAAGAATACTCATAATAACATAATTTGACCCTTTTACCATTTACGTTTTGTCGCTTTTTCAACCCAAATTTGCCACCATCTGATTCGAGAAACCCAAGAGGGCGGTAATTTATTTAGATTCAAATACGTGTGAATGCGACAAACTGTTCTGTCCGAGCTGGCTTCTCATCATCTATGCGGTACACGACACTTCGTATATTATGTCCTGCTTCTGTGTGGCTGCCAGTTGGTGTGAGAAACAAAGAGCGCGACCCAAACTGAACCTGTTACACTTGTGCAACGCGCCCATTCAAGAAAGTACACGGAATGATGCAACGGTCGACGTGCCATTTTAGGAGTTATTTTGGGACGTGGGTAATGGAAGAGGTGGATGGTAAACAGAGAGGGACTGAACTGTTCCGAAGCATAAGTTGTTTTTGTCACAGGTATTTGGGCTGCAATTTATATTGACGTAATGTCTTTTTCTGTAAAACAAAAACAAAAAAACATGGCTAGTAAATGAGAGTTGGTTTGTGTTGAGGGTATGAAGTGACGTCAAAGGCAAAACTAGCTGTCATTTGTTTCTACTCCAAAAGGATCAGAAACAGCTTAGATTTGAAATGGGGCTCATTCTAGTCCGGTGTTTTAGGGGAAATCAGGCTGAATGATGAACTACATTCATGGGTTTCATAAAAGTGATCCCTTCATGATTTAGTGACAACTTCTCCACATTCAAAAGTACCATATTTTGATTTGAAGTGCGAGGCATTGCCAGGACGATGGAGGACCGTTGCTACAGGCCAAACTGACTGAGGGTGCATCTGAAACAATGATATTCTTCCATTAAGTGTCATTATTTACCCCTGTCGACCTGGGCCTGCGTTGCTGTATAATAATTCCTTTAAATCAGGAGAAAATTATTTCCGCACAGTAGGAAATTATACTTTATAATTTAAAACTTTCTGAAAGTAGGCTAACGTTTGTTAGGATAGCCACGCAATAATATGTAAACTAGCATTAGCCAGCTGCTAATGACCTGAAACAAATAGCTCAGCCTCAGTCTAGAGTGATCTCTGTAAGTCCACTGGTCCCTCCTGACCACAGTAACACATTTCTGGACAAACAACGTCTTTGGGGACGTTACAAGTAGAAGAATCCTTAGTTTTGAGACTTTTTGTTAGCACAGCTCACAGTTAGCATGCGGCGTTCGTCCTCAAGATGGCAGTATAAACAATTGTGTCACGTCGCTTCGGACACATGAACAAGAACTTTATAAATACATAAGACAACATTTCTGTATCACCATCTAAAACATCACAAGTTGGAGCAAATGCTTCTAGAGTAATGGAAAGAGCTGTATTCACAACTACGATACTTAACCTTGATGAAGAGGTTAATAAGCAGTAAAATACATTTCCTTGAGTACAATTCTACCTCTCAGAGCAGTTTTCAGATGCAATATTTGTCCTCCTACTTGAGTAACATACTGTATTTGACATTTTGGTGGTCAATACATTGGACGGAACAAACTTGAAAGTACGTTTCCCTAAATACAAAGCACAATATTACCTTTACCAGAGTATTTTCTAGAACCACATTGTACTCCTACTTTGGTAACAATATTTCAAAGTAATTGTACTTATTTGGCTACTCTACCCTACTCTGTCTGGCGTTTCGATTATTCTTCAAACAGCATCTACTGCACGTAAACCTCGACCGTTTAAAGCTCCAAAAATCCATTCAAGAATCCTCACGGTCACCTTAATGCACTCTTCCCTCTGCCGACAGGGAACCCCCGAAAGCCCTGCTCGTCCAGCCGGCTCCGCTCATCAAACTCATCCACGGGCCGGCCGCCAGACAGGCCCATCGCAGACTGACGGGGGTTAAGCTCCCATAATCAATATGACACTGCTAAGTGCCCTTTGATTGAGCTCTGTGCGGCGTACGGGGACATTAGCGCGGGCCCGGCTGCTCCCGACGTCCGCCGCCGCCCCCGCCTTTGTCCCGCGTGGCTTAAATGCTCTTGTGAATGTCATCGGCGCGGGTACATTAACTTTTATATGAGGAGAGAGAGAGGACGAGTGAGGACGTTTGGGCTGACGGACATTAAGGCCTCGCTCGGGCGGAGAGAGAGAGCGAGAGCAGACGCAATGGGAGCAAAAAAGGGCAAATTTAGATGTATTTATGAAATGTTAGGACAAACTTACAAAAGAGCGGGAAAGCTTTTATCACATGGTTGTATTGATTCTAGTCAGAGTACTTTATAGTTATATATACTTTATAGAAGTTCTGCAAATGACGTCAGAACATCGGGATATTTAGCAGTGAGTGGCAAAACCGTATAATGTGAGTAATGACACGTTACCTGTAAGAGCTAGGTATAACGTGAAAGAGCTGCAACAAAACAGTACCATAACCTTAAACTGTCAAATTACACATTTATAATAATAATAATAATAATAACTTTTATTTATATAGCGCTTTTCAGTGACTCAAAGACGCTGAACATAATAAAAAAAGGGGGGGGTATTTACAGACAGGGGGGACAACACGTGCAATACACATTAATATACAGATAAAATGAACAAGACAGAAGAAGTAGAGAGAAAAAGATGGGGATGTAACAGGGGGTAGAAGTGTAGGCAATGGGGTAGAGGAGGCTAGGGGTAGGGGAGGTCATAGGCTTGGGTGAAGAGGTATGTTTTTAGGCGGGATTTGAATGTTGTGAGTGAGGGAGAGTGGCGGACAGGTTGGGGGAGGGAGTTCCAGAGTCGGGGTGCTGTTCGGGAGAATGCTCTGTCGCCAAAAGTTTTGAGTCGGGATGTTGGTGCAGTCAGGGTGAGAGAGGAGGAGGATCGGAGAGCTCGGGAGGGGCGGTGGGGGATGAGGAGGTCAGACAAGTAGGGGGGGGGCAAGGTGGTGAAGAGCTTTGAAGGTGAGGAGGAGTATTTTAAAGTTTATGCGCTGCTTGATGGGGAGCCAATGGAGAGAGCGGAGAACGGGAGTGATGTGATCACGGGACCGGGTGTGGGTGAGGAGGCGGGCAGCGGCGTTTTGGACCATTTGGAGTCTGTGGAGGGAATGGGAGGAGATGCCAGTGAGGAGGGAGTTGCAGTAGTCGAGGCGGGAGGAGATGAAGGCATGGATGAGGGATTCAGCAGCGGGGAGGGTGAGGCAGTGTCGGATTTTGGCGATGCGGCGGAGGTGGAAGTATGAGGTCTTGACGATGTGGCTGACATGGGGAGTGAAGGAGAGGGTGGGGTCCATGATGACACCGAGATTGCGTACCAGGGTAGAGGGGGTGATGGTCGAGGTGTCGATGCTGAGAGTAAAGGGACCAGTTTTATTGAGAGTGGATTTGGTGCCAATGAGGAGGAGCTCTGTTTTGTCACTGTTCAGTTTGAGGAAGTTGAGAGTGAGCCATGATTTTATTGTAGAGATGCAGGTTTCGATGTGGCTGAGGGGAGGGTTTTGGGTGGATTTGGTGGTGAGGTATATCTGGGTGTCGTCAGCGTAGCAGTGAAAGTCCAGGTTGAGTTGGCGGAGGATGTGACCAAGGGGGAAGATGTAGCAGATGAAGAGGAGGGGGCCGAGGACTGAGCCCTGGGGGACCCCCTGCGTTACTGGGGAGAGGGTGGATGAGTGACCGGAGAGGGAAATGAACTCTTGCCTGTTGGTGAGGTAGGATGTGAGCCAGTCAAGTGCAGAGCCCTCAACACCCAGTTGGCGCAGCCTTTGTAGGAGGATGGAATGGTTTATAGTGTCAAAGGCTGCGCTGAGGTCTAGTAGTAACAGGATGTTGAGGGCCCCGGAGTCTGCAGAGGTGAGGAGATCGTTGAGTACTTTGACCAGGGCTGTTTCAGTGCTGTGAAGTGGGCGGAAGCCAGATTGGAGGGGTTCATAGAGGTTGTTTGACTGGAGGTGGGTGTGAAGTTGGGCGGCGACGATGCGTTCCAGCGTTTTTGAGAGGAACGGCAGGTTGGAGATGGGGCGGTAGTTGGAGAGGTTGGCGGAGTCTAGGGTGGGTTTTTTGAGGATGGGGGTGATGGAGGCCAGTTTGTAGATGGAAGGAACATGGCCGAGGGATAAAGACTGGTTGAAGAGGGTGGTGAGATGGGGGATAAGTCTAGAACTCTGCTTCATATTTAGTTTGTACCAGACAAATCAATCGTTATTAGAAACCCAGATAAACAGCTACAATCACATTTATCACTGATACAGATTTTGGGGTCACACACAGTTGAACGGATTACCTTTCGCTCCTTAACTAAGATGTTTCTGAGGAAATGAACTGTTGTGGGGTGAGTTGAAGTGTCCTTTATCTCCTGCCATTCGCTAACAAGCTGTCAGAGCAACGAGTGAGAAACTATTAATGCAACTACTTTTCATTTTGTCGTGTAAACTGCGTAAGTGCATAACCTCTATAGCAGCCCGGTGGTGGCCAAGTTGTTAAAGTGCCTGCGCATATGCCAGGCTGCAGCGCTGTGAGTTCCAATCCCAGTTCCAACAAGTTGCCGCATGTCCTCCCAGCTCTCATCCATTTATATTGCTACATAAAGAAATATCATAAAAAGCACCCTCACCTCTCCACAGATCTGACACATAACTGTCCTGATGGCTCCAGATAGGATAGGATCAGACAAGCAGGCTGTGGGCCCCGATCAGAAAAGATACATAGCGCACCCTTTCATTCATAATACATAAATAAAACACATCAAAAGTCAAAATTGTGTGTCACTCAACCATTTTATAGTAAATACACATTAATTAGCCTTAATAAAGCATGAACAACGACTTGCTTTATTAAGGCAAGTCGTTGTTCATGCTTCGTAACTTAATGAATAATTTGTAAGAATGATTCAGGATTGTTATCTACGTGATTATAAAGTTATTATAAAGTGTGACTCGTTTCAACCACTTCAACAGATCTAAAGGTGGTCAGAAGTAACTGAAATGAAAAACATGTACACAAAAGGCCATCACGACTGCATCTGCTGGTGCACTGAGGTCTGAAGCACTTTGTGTTATGCTAAACAATTGAACAAGTGAAGTTTGGAGATCATTTATTGGCTGTTTCTGGTCCAAAGCGTTGGACTTCTCTCCCACCCAGCCTACGATCTGTCACTGCCCAGCTAAAG
Source organism: Eucyclogobius newberryi (assembly GCF_026437365.1). Classification (NCBI taxonomy): domain Eukaryota; kingdom Metazoa; phylum Chordata; class Actinopteri; order Gobiiformes; family Gobiidae; genus Eucyclogobius; species Eucyclogobius newberryi. The sequence continues at coordinate 27,333,007 of NW_027315779.1, forward strand.
ACACACTTCTATCAGACTAACCTTTCTTCTGTACCTTTTAGGCTGTTGGAAGGCACACTATTGACTGTTTAAAGGTATATGGACTTTAAAAACACTGAGGAGCTTCATGGACTACAAAGCCTGTTCAGTTTAGGCCAACGTAGGACCAACGTGCTCCAACGCCCTAGCCATTCTACAAAAACACCTTCGAATCGGGACGGACTACAAAAGGTTGCTGACCACATCTTGGTGTCGCGCTACGTCCGGTGTCACTAGGCAACCGGATCCGATGGTTCCTTTGTGCGCGGGCGAAAGGTCCGAAGCACTCGTACTAATCTCCTCCTCTCCACAATTAAGGAACACGGGAGTATACGGCACCGCACCCGCCCGGCGCTCTCCCAGCACCGCCGACACAAAGACATCCAAAGAGAGGGCCCATTGTACAGGACCCTCGCGCCTTCCAAACCCCCCCCCCCCCCGGCCTTGCGCGCTGATCGAAAGGTATTTGCACTGTAAATTGAAAAGGGCCCGGTCGCGTTGTCGCCTTAACGTGGACGCGCTCCGGCTAAGATGTCCAACAAACGGCGTCGATCTAATTACAGAGGGAGATTTACTTCAAATAAAAGACGCAGACAAAGCGAGGAGGGTTGCGGATCGGGCTCGGCTTTGTGTTTGAAGTCGGAGCGGTGTCAGAATGTAGGCTTAGGTCAATTACGGATGTTTTACTACGTATACGATCTTGTGTCGGTAGATTCAAGCAGGTCGTGTCAATAAAGGCCCAAAGATACGTCCGCTCGTGTACGTGATCTGAAAAGACTGAAATGAATATATATACTGTTTATTTGGGAACGCAAGCAGTAGTTACTCGTTTATACGCACAGTTACTAGCATTTGTAGCTAGCTTATAATACCTTATACATGTTCATGGGCCAATGACTAAAACTAATGCTGGTTAAATGCCTTGTAAATGTGTCTTAACAAATAGCAAGTGCTTATAATGGATCATAAATAATTGGGAACTTTAACCTAAAACGTTACATTCGATTTACAGGTGACAGAATGAGTTGACATAGCGGTTGACATAGCAATTATCAATTTAAAAGCTGTATTTGGGTTAGATTTAATCAAATTAGACCACATTTCAAGTCTTATTCATTTCAAAATTGTAAAGGAAAAAATAAAAAGTATGCAGGAGATAATACAATATTTTATCATTAGAATTAAAATACTTAAAAACATAGAAAAACAACGTATTTATTATTTTATTCTGGCCCAATAATCAAAACATTGAGAACATGAAAATACTTACAAATGTATTCAATGTATTTGAAGACCAGTTTGGGGACACTAATGGGGCCCTGAATGAATAAATAAATAAATAAAAAATAAATGCAAGACTTTGTGGTGTATACAGCTTTATATCCATCGTACTAAAGTTTTTTATGCTCTCAAATTACATTACAATGAAATGTGGCAACAATAATAGAAAATTCACTTCAAGAAGCGGATGCTCATCCTATTGAGCTCGCCCAAACTATCAAACATGTTTAACCCTTTCAGAGCTCCTGCACACGTGACTCCGAACAACACCTTATCTCCGGAGCACAAACCCGCACCCTCTCCGGCCTGCTCCATTGTGGCAGCAACATTAATTAACCATGTCCTGGGGAACCATTTTCTCAGATTAGGCGGGCGCATTCTTCCCGAGCCGATCAAGGACAAAACACCGCCGCGCTAACATGCTAATGCAACAGGAGGAGAGCGGCGGGGAGCAGCGGCGACGAGCTTGTCCGACCCTGTGATGCTCTCGCCGGGGCGGCATTGTGGCGGCGGGCCCGAGACACATCCGCGGACCCTGGGAGCACAGGACCAAAGGGAGGATGGATATTGGCTGGATAGACCCTGCTGACTGCTATTTTACGGGCCATGAATCGTTGAGCCCTCTGGGAGTCTATAATCCGGACTAAACCCCCCCACCCTCCCATACACACTGCCCTTAACCAACCGCACACAAGCCACAGCGTTTCATCCGTTATGTTTGATGATGTCCTTCCAAAGGATCTTCAGTTGTTGAAATTAAGACAAGAATGCCATGTAAGAGTTTGATGTCAAAATGCAGACCTGTTCTGTTCTGTTGTGTTGAATTGTGTTATCAAGACACAAACAGTACACTTGGACAAGCTTGTAGCGCACAGTCTACCGGAAATGTTCAAACACACATTATATGATTAAAATACACATGTTGCATCCCTCATCTAGCCATTTAAGCAACGTGGCTAAGCACACAACGATAAGCATGCAGTTTGATGATGGGAGAAATGCTCGGAACAAGTCTGGTTATGATTGATGGACTTAAAAACTGCAGGAGACCTCTACCTTTGGCGTCACGATCGAAATTGAGTGATTTGTAAGGCTCAGAACAGGCTTAAAGAACAGTACCCCTGGTATGATGACGAAACAATATCAAAAACTCCAAAAAGCCAATTTAGTAAAGTCTTCTGCCTTTGCTTTGCCTGAAATGATATAGCATTTAACATCCATAGATCAAGGCTCCACATGGGTACAAAAAAATACAGATTTTATGGATTTGTTGTGGTAAATTAATACGACTTTGACCAAGAAATATACAGTATATACAGTAACAAACTGAAGGTGGTCAGACTCTCCACCAAAAAAAAGTTACACAATGATCTTTCTTCTGCGTCTCCTGTGCTTCTTCCAATAACCCCAGACTGTGCCATCTCCGCGGCGACATCCCCGTTTGCCCGCCCTCTCATTCCCATCAGAGTCCATCCCACGGTCCCCCGCCGAGGAGCCTCTAAAGCGGGCCGAGCCGCTGTGACACTAAGCCCCGGTGCGGTGCAGGGCCCCATGTGGGAGTCTGAATGAATGAAAGAATGCAGAGGCTGGGTGCGATGGAATGTCGCCGTGCCAACCTCTCATTCACAAGTCCCATTCAGGCGCCCAACGTCCCCAAATCAGTGTATACATGTAGCATTTACAGGACTGTGGGCAGGCAGGGAATGCTAATGCTCCAAAAGCCAACGGCTGCCAGTGGAGAGTCAAGGCACATGTATGTTGTAGCAGTATTTGTCAACCGCTTTTTAAGTTATATCACAGTTTTTTGGTTTAATATATTCATTCATCTTTATATATATATATTTTTTCAAGGCACACCTGGCAATACAGCACACTAGTTTATTGTAGTGTACTGTTTGTCCAGATAGGTACAATTTCACTAAAGTTCTTCCAAAACCAGCTTTTCAAAGAAACACAAACAAACAATTAATTTTACCTTTATTTGAACATGAATGAAGCACGTGTATTTGCCTGTGCTCTTACTGGTTTAAAAAAGAGCTACAAAGCCAGTGCTGCCAGTGCTTAGACCTGCTAAGGACACTTAGTTTAAGTTCAGGCCATGTCTCATGTTCAGCCCCTTCCTCTTTCAAGATCCCATTCTCATTGAGCTGAAGAGGCGGCACTAGCACTGATTCATGATTGGTGCAGGAGCTGGGCTTTAGGCAGTGACCGTTCAGAACAGAGAGATGATGCATAGGTTTGAATGCACTGGATTTAACTTTGAAACTGGCAACTGAAATGAGGCAGGCTCATTCTGTTTTCTGATTGGATAATCATCAAAACGTCAAATACTTGGCCATCACCGTACCATCCATCCATTTTCTACCGCTTGTTCCCTTTCGGGGTTGCGGGTGACTGGAGCCTATCCCAGTGACTTCGGGCCTTAGGCGGGGTACACTCTGGACCGTGGCCAACTCGTCGCAGGGCCAACACAGAGACAAAGCCATCACCGTACCTTTAATAAAAACAGTGTACAATCTTTACTTCCTTTTTACCCTCACCCGGGCGGCACAACTACACACAGAGTTTTGCCACCAGGCCACACTTCCATGCCACACTTCCTGGTTCGCGGCCAATTGAAAAAACGCTTTACAATTAGGTGCAGACAGCGTACAACAGCCTCATTTTGACTCCCAACGGCTGCTTCTACAATACATCTATATGGGGCAAAACACATTTTACTTGTTTCATCATGTCACAGTGTATTGTCACCATGGTACCATCATTTGCATATCTATTATGAAATATTCCTGGAGATTACAGGCCTGTCCAGCCCCGCACTTGTACCCGGCGTGCATGATTAGAAGCGGGGTTGTCCACGTGGCCGCCCCTTACACCGTATCCATCAACCCAAACGGAGCATCTCTCCCCGGCTGGGAAAACTCATTTAGATCTTATCTGGGGAAAAATTTGTTTGCTGTGGCGAGAGGAGAGGACGGGGGGCTGGGAGAGGGCGAGGACGAGTGTGGGGGAAGGCCAGTTAGTAGCAGGAGAAGTGACTGTAGTGCTGCTTGATTTAATTTAGCTGCGGCGATAGTGTCTGGGACCACTTGTACCCCGTCTTATTTGGGGCGCTGAGTGAGTGGTGGAGCGGGGGAGATGGAGGGAGGAAGGGACGGCTGGAGATTTGTTGGGGAAAGTGTGAAAGATAGCGAGGGGTTTATGAGGAAACATATGGTGTGGGCTCGGTTCTCGCCAGTGGGATCGGTGCTCACGCCACCTGCGGCCATATTGGATAGTCGCTAATGCAAACGAAAAATATGCTAATATAAGAATACAAAAATGACCAAAAATCTTCAACAAACGCCTGAAAATGTGGTTGTGGAAGTTGTCCTTATGATTTTGTCTACATAACTTTGCCAATTTAAACATGTTTTTGAATTCAATTTGTAATGAATCAATTAATCAATACAATTCATTATTATCAATTATTATTTAGTTAATCAATAAAATACATGTCCGTCCCGTTGACCTGATTCTGTATAAAACATTGAGAACATGCATCACCTTGTAACTGTTTAGCCAGAATGCTAACCACCGAGCTACTGTACATGTAGTCCTGTTGTCTCGTAAACTAGCACGACAAATAGCACGTTAGCAGCGACGCTAATATTCCTCAGTGCATATTTGATTGGGCTGTCCAGCTGGGCCGCTCTGTGGTGGGTGGACCGCCGGTTGCCGTGGTGCTAATCGGAGGTTGACTCACCGGATGGCGCCGTTATGGGGGGAGCGTGTTGGCACATTCTGGTTCGCGGGTACAATGCTAATGCTAATGCTAATGCACATCTGTCCTACAGCGAGATGCCACATGGACAGAGGGCACAGAGAAAGAGAGATGAATTATAAAATACAAATAAATACAAATAGTGCTGCCCGGTGGTGGAGTGGTTAAGGTTGCAGCACGTATGCCAGGCTCCACGTGCAGCCGGCCACAGTGTCGCAAGGTTGAATCCTGACTCAGACAGTTCACTGTATGTCCTCCCTTCTCTCTCATCCCCATTTCAAAAGTTGACCTGTCTAATAAAGCTTACAGCCCAAATATATATATATATATATATATATATATATAAATATATAAAATAAATAAAAATACGTCATAAAATAAATAAACATGTTCATAAAAACGTACCATAACATCTACACAAAGAGTCCAAAAAAAAACTAAAAATGTAATAATAATGAAAATAATAACAATTTCAAAACTAATAAAACAAGAATAAAAATGAAGTAAATTGATTAAAAAAATAAAGAAACATAGGCTATTAATAAAAAACATGACACGATAACATTTACACAAATAAATGAAATAAACGAAATAAATTAAATAAATTAAATCTAGATGGCTTTATTAGAGTTTCAATTTAGTATGTTATTCCCATGTATTTCTCTTCATACATAAAACTGACTAAAAATAATCTTACTGCCCACGTTTGAATATTTCAATCAGCTTTTTGTTTTTTGTGTGTGCCACTAATTTGATCCCATCACTTTGACTTCAGTAGAAATGCCTCAAATAAACAGCAGTACCTTCCACGACACGTCAATAATGGTCGCCTTTGTGTGCGTACAATTAGTCCCGTCATTCAGCCTGCTTGTCCGTCCGCGGTGGGGGAATATTTGCTTTGCTTATTGCCGCCTTAATGCTCAGTGACAACTTAATAACATCACAATTAAGTAAATGCTAAACAGATGCCGGCGCTGGCCTAATGTGATTGAGACCATCGTCACTTGTGACTCGACCCCTGTGTAACGCCATCACTGGCCCCATTTCGGTGAGTGACAGGCCGCCCCCCCCCCTCGTACATGGGAGGTGGGGAGGGGGGGGAGATGGAGAGGGGCAATGGGACCAAGAAGTGGTAGTATTGTGGCTAATGCTAAGGAAAGATGTGGAGGTGATTTTGGCCTCTAAACTGCATAACTGCTTCAATAATTGCCAGAAAAGTTAAACGCAGTTATCAATATTAAGTTCAATATGTTGAAAAAATTGCAAAGCTCGGCCAATCAGAAACAAAAACACTTTCTGCCTATTAAGCTTTGATAGAAGTGTTTTTTGTTAGTTTTTTCTGTGCTCATCATTAATGTGTCAGGGGTGTTGAGGGTTTGATTGCACCACCAAACTATTTGCTGCATCTCTCTCCTCTCCCTCGCTCCTCATTTCATGCTGCAGCTGTTCTGTTGAGTTAAGTTGAGTTAAAAGACAAAAAAACAAAACTATCCAGCAATGTTTTAATGCCATTATTTTATTTAAAGCCTGTATATGTAATAATAAGGAAGAACACACATAAAATAAAATTATGAATCAATTATAAAACATTAAGAAAAAAGAAAAAAATCCTTTTGGATGTTTTTATTGCACTAAAAAAAGCTGGGAAAACAGGCATTCTTTTTTGTTAGCGGGCTTGCATCTCCACAAACCTGACTCCTCCTCCTGCTTTTTTCCATAGAAATGTTGTTCCTTTAACTATAATATTCAGTATGGCATAAAAACATGACAAATGCTCTGAAATATGGTTTTAACTTTTTATTTCCATAAAATAACATACTGACATACTGTTGCTGTAAGGATTGAGAATATCACACTCTTTTCTCCAGCCCATAATAGTATGAGAACTCAATAAGTCACAGTATTCCATGCACCAATTAAAAAATCCAAAGCTACCTTGTGTCCATACCATTGGCCTCTGTGTCCTCGCTCTCTGCAGCCAAACTATTTGTGTGTGAGAAAAGAAAGTGTTTACTCTGAGGGTTGGTTCTGCTGGAGTCACGCTGAGTTCCCACTGGCCAAAGCCACCACTGCCACTCCATGGTTAGCATACTTCTGCTGACTTACAAGGCCTTCCAAATAGGACAGAGCAGATAAAGCACGGGTAGAGACTGAGAGAGAAATGGCATCCTGGGTCTATGATAAATGGCTTTGTGCAGGGCCGATTCTACATTTTACAGGGCCCTATGCAAAATGCTTTATGTGGTTCCTGCATTTAATTTTAAGCGGGTATTTTGTACATAAATTAGTCAAAAATTGTAGTTTTCTGTTCTCCAAGTTGTGTTTTACCATGGAAAATAGTGGCATCTGCGGTAAAGTATGTAATAAATCCGACATTACACTTGTATCTGCGCTAAAACTACATTCATCTTTCACATTTAATAATATTCTGAAGATGAACCAACTTTATCCATTCAAAGCATTATAGTCCACATCACTTTTCCTTTTAGTTGCTGAAATTTAGAACAAAACAGTCGCTGTCAACATCGGTTCTCTGCACGCTGAAGGCAACTTGCATGGGAAATGATCGGAACGAGTAAAGTACACGTGAATGGACTTAAAGTTCACGGAGGAGCACTTCTGGATTACCCCCCTGATGACATCACGCGGTGGGGGCTTGCGTTTGGGACACACGATCCCGAACGGCAATTGCATCGATCGACTACAGTCCGGGAGTGAGCTCAGCAGATTAAAATAGCGCACTGATTACTCTCAGACTCGCCTGCACCAGCGCTTCACACGTCGAACACCCAAAAAAAGTTACGGTTCAAAAGTCGGCCAAGTATAAATCAGTGTTGCTAAAAACCCACAGCGGATTCGAACTCCATCCGAGTTTCATCGCCAGCATTTATTTTTTGAGAGACTTTTTTTTCCCCCTGACCTTTTGCTTGTTGTGCGCTCCGCGAAAGTTTAATCAAGTGGAAATGAGAGCGCGGTGGGCTTACCAATAAAATACAAGCGCCATGAATTACAGCGCGGACCAAAACAATCTCATGAAAAGGAGATGAAGACAGCTGGCATGCACCGGAGGAGGAAAACATGCTGGAGTGATAGTTTGGGGGCGGAGACGGCCGGGGGAAATGAACCTTTAATGTGCAAATATATCGCAACATTCACTATGTTCACACTTACATATCTTAAATCTGACTGTTTTCATCATTAAATTAAATGCTATAATGGCTATTCAAATCATTACATGCTATTTTTTAATGTTGGTGTTTTGTGTTTTAGGTTTATATTTTTTCACATTTGCCACACATCTTTGTCTTTTCAAGAATTTACACAGGTTTACATTTGTATTGTTAAAACAAATTAAAAAACTTTGATTAAAAAAAAAAAAAATCAGACCTAACACACATATTGATATAAATATAAATTAATAAATGAGAACCTTTTTTTTTTTACTAGAAAATGTAATAAAGCATTAATATGAGCAAATAGTTTATTATAAAATTATTCAACCTTAATTAAGACATTAGGAGTTTGGGTATTGATTAGGTAATACACCTAATAAATCTAAGCCTGAATAATTCTAAATGAACTATTTGTTCATTGTGAATTCATTCTTTGTTAAGGCAATTAAAATGTAGTTATTACAAAGTGTTGCCAATAATTTTGTCTTTCTAAATATGTATTGATTTAGACTCTTTTTTTTTTTCTTTTATCCAACAATTCCAACCGTTGTGGCCACAATAGCCAGCCTCCAGCTCTAGCATTGAACAAACACGTTAGAAAATCCTCTTCAACCAAGGTTCGATCTTGCCAAAATACATGTACAGCAATCACCACTTGTCCTTCGTGGCCTTTTTTCCAAAGGAGAATTTGAAAACACAACGCATGGGCATCCAAAGCGACAGTATGCAGTGGTTCTGCTGCTCTTTTCACAGCAGAGATTGCATTATGTATGGGCCCACACACTAGATCGGCCTTGGTTTGGATAAACAAACAAAATCGAATGCGAAGAGCTGAATAAATGGGGGTCGTCCCAAAGTGCTGCAAACTAGCTCTGGCTATGTATTGCTTAAAATGTGGATAATAAGTACTTTTTAAAAGCTTTTGGTAAACAAGGCAAAGACAAACGTTGAGAAAATCCTATAAACCTGTTTCTGATTCTATTCTTGCTCAAAAAGGGCCAGTTTAGCCGAATACAAGTTTTCTTTAGCTAAACATTGCTGGGGAAAATTATATATATCTATCATGACATTCTTAAAGGCTATAAAATGTTTCTGATATTTGTGATGTTTTGCTTTGTTTATGAAACACTTTAGCATCCACACTGGCTAATTTCATGTTCTTTCTGCCAACTACTGCAATAATTATCCTAAAGGTTCTGAACCCGATTTTTTCCCCAGCACAAATATACAATACTGTAAAAGCACCTCTTAAATGTCAAAATGAGAGTGTTGTTTGTCGTCTGCATCAAATTATAGAGCATTTTATTCTCTGTGAAGCAGGAAGTGCTGCATTAGAATGCTAATATTTGTTAGCTTTAACGTTGTGACAAACTGCATTAGGCTCGAAAAGTGGCGAAAAGCACTTCCAAACTCATCACGGTGAATAAATATGACAATCAGAATGTATTAGGTAAGTGAGCAAGAGTGTAAAATGAACAAATTCATGTGTTTATTTTGTTGGCTTTATTAGAAAGGAGAGGGTGAAATGGGGGACTAGAGAGAAGGGAGGACATGCAGTAAATTGTTGGGGTCGGGATTTGAACGGTCCATTGGCATTTTAGATACATAGATACTCGGTTCTAGTAAAAATACATGGAGTAAATCTACAATTTAACTGCAAATCTCTTTACCATCGTGTTAGACATTTTCTATTGTCGGGAATTGTCTTACGATGCCAGAAAAACATCATGAGGCAAATTCAGCCACTCAGCTCAAACCACAGCCCCGCACCAGGAGAACGCCTCCATTCTCCTGCCTCGCGTACAAATCCATTTAGGAATGCCCCTCTTGTGATTCACATTACAGCTCCGCAAAAACGCTAACCTCGGTCACGCTTTTCTCCCACGGCATCGCGGACTTGGGCGCGTCGAGTTTCCGTGCCGGTGCGGTTAGCTCGGCGTCGTTAGCTTAGCATTCGAGGAGCTAGAGCGCGCGACAGTCAAGGACGACAAACAATGCTGTAAATTTCCCTCGCAGACGTTTATAGTGCGTCCACAACTTGTGCACGACTGGATTCACAATTTGTTTAAGGTTTGACAACGTTTCAAGGGAAATAACGTAATAAAGGTTAAAAAGCGCTGTCGCTTATTATAACGGTCTTCAAAAAGGAGCCACATTTTAGCTGATTTGAGCAGTTTTCTAGTTTTTATTGTTTGATTTGAGTCGTAATATACTGTATATATACTGCAATGAGTGCTCCGATCCACCTGATGATGTCATACAGTGGTGGACTCTGCCAGGGAGTGTTTTTAAAATATAAGATAAAGATCATAGAAATGTAATGACAAAGCTTTGTAAAATATTGTAAGACTGTGAAGATGATTCCAGACAAAAATGGGAACCTACTTTCATGCTTTTGATTGAAATTGACAACAAAAGAGTGGCAGAGTGGGTAACCGTGAGGTGTGGACTAACTAAACTAAACTCAAAAACTGGCGATACTAAAACACATAAAAATACTTAAAAATACAGTTTATACTTTGAAAACACTCCCCCAATGTCTTGAATGGACATTTTACTTTAGGGAACAGAAAAATCCGCCCTACCGTTAATTCCGCACTGAAATGTAAGATCTATTTTAACACTCTTGTACAACTACTTCCATTGGACCCAAAGAGTCGCCTGAGCACCTGTGTTGAATGAACAGTCGAGCCCTCTGTCGTGAGGTCCATTTCAGGTGAAAATGATGCAAGCGCCGTCACAAAAGCCTGTTTTTGTGCCACGGGTGAGTCACAGTCCAGCTGATCGGCCCCACAATACTTCCCATTCACCAGGACAGAGAGAGCGAGCGAGAGAAGGGGGGAGGAAGAGTGCAAAAGAGAGAGAGAGAGAGAGGCCAAATATTGTCATCGCGGAACATCGGCCAGGGCCTGAAGAGCTGCCAAAGGGGCCGGGACGCCAAAACCCCAACGGCAACGCGGAGGGATGGCGACGGGACCGCACGACTTTAGGAAATAGGCAGTAAAAACACGTGTTTGTTCAGAACTTTAGCTTAATTCATGACCGAGAAACAAGTCAAAAACATCATCAGGTGGTTTAAAAATCACCATGTTTCTTTTCCATATGCTATCTTTTATTCGCTGTGTTTAAAGTGAGTGCACGATTTAAGTGTTGTCGTTTTAGCAGGTCAGGCTCGGGTAGTTATTACGCGGTGTGCTAATGTCTAGCCATAAAAGTCATGACATATTTTTACAACTTAAAAGAGCCATCTGGAGTCTCGCGCGCGGAGTCCATAAGATGCAAGTGTACATCTGGGGTTAGCGCCGTGTTAAGTCGGCAATTCGGTGTCATTTAAGAGAGGCTATATGGTGCGATGTTGTAATGAGGATGCTAGCTGTGCGCGGCGGAGGGCGCATGGTGCTGTAGACATTGGAATCTGTTTTTTTTTTTGAGTGCAACTGTAACAGAGATTGCAACAAAAGAACACTTTCTGTATGTCTGCATTATTTCTTTAGTCGTTTACAATATTCGATGGGACTTTAAAGGCTCCGTACTTAATTTTAAACTGTGAAGGTGGAAACATTATGTTAAGAATGAACTTTCAGTTCCACTAACAAGTACCTTCTCTCACTCAGATGTTGCACCATGATATAGAGAAAGTAGTCCAGTTTATTTGTGACACTAAATAAATGCTTTTTCCATTATGAAAAGTAAAACGGTTGGTCATGCTTCAGATTAAGGTTCCGTACTAAACTATTTATAATGCATTAATAACCACTAGTTATTTGTCTATAAGCACTAATTTAACTAATAACTAATTAACACAATGTTTTGGTTAATTAGTTAATGGTTCAATTAAGTAAGTAGTGCTTATTGATGTCTTATAAAAGTTTACTAAGAAACATTAATCTAAAGCGTGACCAGATCTAGTGATGGGCGATACCACCGAGTTATGTTTTGATCCGATACAAAGTAAAACTATAGCAAATACTGCAATATCAATCCGATACTGATACAAATTAGTTTTGTATTAAAAAGCTAAATAAATGCTAAATAAATGTTTTATACATATATATGTGCAAATAAACAACAATATAAACAATGTCATAACAAAAATTATAAAAAAACAAAAAAATTGCAAATTGTTTTTAGAAAAGTTATATTTTTCAATGAAAATCAATACTTCATTATAAATACATAAAACACTATTTTAGATTGGCCCTTACTATTTATTTTATTTAGTCCCTATAGAGAAAAATAATGATATGCTTTTAAGCATGTTTCAGGTTGTTCAGGGAAAACTGAACACTTGAAGGAAACTACCGTGTTGCAGACGCAGGCAGAACATGCAAACTCCACACAAGAACACCCCGCCTGATCTGGCAACCGAACCCATGACTTACTTCGAAACCCCTTTATTACAATCAAATTACTCCAGCAGCTGATTACAATCCACGCTTCAATGTTTTTCAGACTTCCTATAAGTGATCTGTTCTTTTCTTCTGTATCTACCTCTGTATCTACCTGCGTTGCACCAATGGAATTTCCCCATGTGGGACAATAAAGGATTATCTTATCTTATCTTATCTTAATTCAAACACTGTAAATCATTTCTTGTATTCTATTTCATAAACAAGCCAAAACATAATATTAGGAAAGTCAAGAGCGTCATAATTCCTCACAATCCTCCACAAACGACGGCTATTCCGGACTAGCTATATTTAGCCTCCTGCTTTCCGCTGTTATGACTGCTGCACCATTAGCCTAATTTAACCTTCTTCTAACGCCGGCTGAGCTGATTGGCTAGAGTCGACCCCGCCCCCCGCGCTCTCATGGTATGAATGACATGCTAACAGAGGCTACGGCAGAGAGGAGGAGACTGGGGGCCACCCGATAGGCTTTGGTTGCTACCGGTCGCCCGGGGGGTTAATGCGTGGTAGTCCGAGTGAAGGGCGAAGGCAAGACGGCCGTAATGAGGGTGAGGAGGGGGCTATTTTGGGAGGAGGTGATGGTTGCGACGGCGCCGGGGGTCAGTTGGAGTGACAGGGCGTAAATGTTGGCAACCCTCGTCTCAGCGGCACAAGTTTGGAGATGTTTTTTTAAAGCTACACGTTGAATTCTTCATTGAAACTTATAAAACAAGTGAATTATGGCAAATTAAATGCGACAGGGTAAGGTTGCATGTGGTATTTTCACAACATTTGACACGATTGCTTGAATAACCTAGGATCTACAGCTGTTTTAGAGTAGCCCCCAAAAGTAGACCATGTAACTTTTCTTTTTACTCAGAATTTTACTTGATATAACCATGAGAAAAGCACGTAATGCCACCAAGCAACAGCACAAGTCGCTTTCTGTGCAAAGTAATACCATTTCCCATCAGAATAGTGACAAAGCGCGCTAGTATAATTAGTAACAATAATGATTTGGAGTTTGTTTTTTATTGTGAATGTATCGAAACCTAACCTTAACCTAAAAGAACTCACATCTTAACTTTAAACCATGTCGTTCATCTAATATTGGAGGATTTATCTCATGGGGACCTGACGAAGCAAAAGGCCTGACAAAATTGCCAACATTTTGACATTCCCATCAAGAACAATCTGTACTACTTGATCCGAAACGACACATCTGTACTGTTGCATCCGAGTTCATACTCTGGCATTACAAAGATCTCCTCCAGCAAACATCCTGAAGTGCTCCGGGCATTTCAATCCTGTTTTTGTTTTTTACCCCTCTTCGGGCCAATCTACAATCCTCTCCCGAATGAATCTGCAGCGTTGTAGTCTGCGTCACATCTGCTCGCTGGGATTTGCGCTCTCCCATATTTACTTCTTGGCACCTGGATCGGCCCGCCCCTCCTCCTCTTCCTCAGAACAGCGCGCCGATAAACAACGTAAGCCTGCCAAGTTGACTTAGTTTGACGATTACTGAGATTACGGCTACTAAGCTCCAAAACTGTTGCGATGTGATCTGTCCTGAATTGAAAATAGATTTAGGTGAAGGACTTAAGTAAACCGACTATTTAGATTGTACTTGGTCGTTTTAATCGTTTTCAGACACGATAGCCTTCCTCCTACTTAAGAAATATGTTGGACGGTGGAACGGTATTCGACTTGAGTGAATGCTTCTTCCCAACACGATCACCACATTAAAATTGGGACTAGACCTTGAATCAAACCAAGACTAGAAGGTATAAAGAATGGTATGAACAGCCACATCTCTAATTCGCACTGGATGTGGTTTGATCAGAGTTTGATCCTAATTGAATACAGTTTAGTAGCGTTTTAGTACGGGTTCTGTTCCAGGTTTTGTCCCGATTATATCAAAAGTTGGTGTTTCCAGCTCAACACCGAATGATTGTAACGATAGCCTCATCCAAACACCGACGGCATGGAATGAACACAACGGTAACGGCGATCGCGATCTCGCCAGTGGTTTTGGCGCTTCTTACCGGTGTGGATCTGCCGATGGGCCTCGAGGGACTCCTCGGTCTGGAACTGAGCTCCGCACTGGTCACACACGATGGCCTTCTCACCAGCTGCAAAGAGAAAGACAAGACAATGAACAAGATGTGTCATTAGTGATGGGGGTAATGCAAGGTGACACAAGAGGGAAACCTGGAAAAAATGTTTCCGGTTTCTGATTTGTTGAACTAAATCAGAAGTATCCGGTATTTCAGGGCGAAATCGAGTCCGTATTTGAGTCCAGTTTAGGCCTGATGTAGTCCTGGTTTGGTCCTGTTCTAGTCCTGGTTTGGTCCTGTTCTAGTCCTGGTTTGGTCCTGTTCTAGTCCTGGTTTGGTCCTGTTCTAGTCCTGGTTTGGTCCTGTTCTAGTCCTGGTTTGGTCATAATCTAGTCCTGGTTTGGTCCTGTTCTAGTCCGGGTTTGGTCCTGTTCTAATCCTGGTTTGGTCCTGTTCTAGTCCTGGTTTGGTCCTGTTCTAGTCCTGGTTTGGTCCTGTTCTAGTCCTGGTTTGGTCATAATCTAGTCCTGGTTTGGTCCTGTTCTAGTCCGGGTTTGGTCCTGTTCTAATCCTGGTTTGGTCCTGTTCTAGTCCTGGTTTGGTCCTGTTCTAGTCCTGGTTTGGTCATGTTCTAGTCCTGGTTTGGTCCTGTTCTAGTCCTGGTTTGGTCCTGTTCTAATCCTGGTTTGGTCATGTTCTAGTCCTGGTTTGGTCCTGTTCTAGTCCGGGTTTGGTCCTGTTCTAATCCTGGTTTGGTCCTGTTCTAGTCCTGGTTTGGTCCTGTTCTAGTCCTGGTTTGGTCATGTTCTAGTCCTGGTTTGGTCATGTTCTAGTCCTGGTTTGGTCATGTTCTAGTCCTGGTTTGGTCATAATCTAGTCCTGGTTTGGTCATGTTCTAGTCCTGGTTTGGTCTTGTTCTAGTCCTGGTTTGGTCATGTTCTAGTCCTGGTTTGGTCATGTTCTAGTCCTGGTTTGGTCATGTTCTAGTCCTGGTTTGGTCATGTTCTAGTCCTGGTTTGGTCATGTTCTAGTCCTGGTTTGGTCATGTTCTAGTCCTGGTTTGGTCTTGTTCTAGTCCTGGTTTGGTCATGTTCTAGTCCTGGTTTGGTCATAATCTAGTCCTGGTTTGGTCATGTTCTAGTCCTGGTTTGGTCATGTTCTAGTCCTGGTTTGGTCTTGTTCTAGTCCTGGTTTGGTCTTGTTCTAATCCTGGTTTGGTCCTGTTCTAGTCCTGGTTTGGTCATAATCTAGTCCTGGTTTGGTCTTGTTCTAGTCCTGGTTTGGTCATGTTCTAGTCCTGGTTTGGTCCTGTTCTAGTCCTGGTTTGGTCATAATCTAGTCCTGGTTTGGTCTTGTTCTAGTCCTGGTTTGGTCATGTTCTAGTCCTGGTTTGGTCATGTTCTAGTCCTGGTTTGGTCATGTTCTAGTCCTGGTTTGGTCATGTTCTAGTCCTGGTTTGGTCATGTTCTAGTCCTGGTTTGGTCATGTTCTAGTCCTGAGGGGAGGACTGCACTTCTAATGACCTTAAGAATGAACTACACCACAGAGACAATAGAGTATAACATATGCAAATACCAATAATATAGGATTAGGGATCAAATATTCCACTTTGAGCTCCAATCGGCAGAACAAAAGCACGTGTCGGGACTGATGACACGTAAAAACACTAATTATGTGATGTTGATGATAACGTGGATCAGAGGAGCCCGGGGCACCGCCTGTGTGTGTTTAAATGAGCAGGGGCCACGGCGCACATATCACAACACGCTCGCCTCTCCAAGGTTAAGTGGCTGCTTGTGCTGCTAATGCTACCATATGTTCCTCTGTGCATTTGACACTGCCGCGCCATACGCTAACGCTACAGATAATGAATTCATGAGGACTGGAGTCGGGTCGCGGCTAATCACAGCAACAATTGTTTCCCACTGAAATATGTGCGAGTATGAAGATTTTATGCAGTTGAATATTATAGCCAAATCTGACATTTGAGGCTTTTACAGCGAGTCATTTTGTTTTCATACAAATTTAAGATTTTTGTGACAATTCGATGCGATGCACGTTTTGCAATAATCGATATATTGCTCATGATATTGTACAATATAGTATCACTATTTAACTAAATGTTTCTTTGTTACATCACGACCTGCACAAACATAAAATGAAATACATCCATTTTAATCATCAAAACAGTCAAAATGTTTTGCATAATCAAGTTTATTTTCTTTAAACAAGCAACAAAATTGTAGTGCGGTCACAAAATAATTCAGAAAATTATAGCAAAAATGACTCATGGCAATATATTGATATTGATACAGCAGCCCACGATATCAATACTGTATCGCCAAATTTGATATTTTGTCACTACTTCGCTACTACTACTTAATATTTTACAGTGCAACAGTTCGTAACTTGAGTAAAAGTTTTGATTCCTCTTCTCACTGAGTAAATCTAAAAAAAGAAAATGACAAAAGCTTTATGTTGACTATATTAAATGATTTAAACCTTTGCGTTTTTCAGATTCTTTACATTTTTGTGCTCTGTCCTTTGAAAATACCAACTTTTATGCATTATTTATTGCTTTGTCCTTCTAATTACATTACAGGAGACCCATTATGCAAAACAGACTTTCAGGAGCTTTCAACCATGTTATAATTGTGTTCCCTTGTCGCCCTCTGGAAGTTGTCATGCATGTTTAAGTAAGAACAAGACGCCACTGCTCCGACTGTCTCCGTTCCCCACCAACATGTCCACCGCTCATACTTTGTTCTGCAATTTCATTTTCTGAAACGGTGACATACGTAAGGTTCCGCAACGAAGCCATTTTGGCACAAATGAAAGACAAAAAAAATCTGTTGCTAGATATCATTTCTACCCGGAAGTACACAGACTTGTCAACATTTTATAGACAAGGGTACTTACACTAAGTACTAAATATCTACTTTGGGTCTATAATAGGACTATTCAAGATCTAAATTAGGGTTGAACCAGGTTTTAAGTAGGATTGTACCATTGCCACGACCCCAGGGAAAAGCAAAAAAGTTAATTAAATGCACTCTGAAAGAAGCATTGTGTAGAACTTTCTAGTAACATTTTACTTCCTTTGTTAAGCTATAGCGCAAACTAAATGTAAAACAATAAAAGGAGGAAAAGCAAAAACACCTAACCTAAAGTGACAGTAAAGTTTATCCCTAAAGCTTTGTCCAATTTTCCTCGATTCCTTCAACCTGTTTAAATGCTGGGTACCAGCTGTGCAGCCCGCGGCCGCACCGCGCCGCAACGCTTTTACAATCACAGCAATTACTCTCTGATTTAGGACTGTATTTTCTGTTGTGGGATCAAGCCAAAGGCAGGTTTTTCCCGTTTCTCTGACCGCTCTGACCAGAAGATGAGCCGTTTTGTTTCACTCCACAGCCAAAACTTAAGATACGGCTTAAAATGACTTGAGAAATCAGAGTCTTGATGGATAAAGCGAGTCCAAGATACTGGGTAAAATGGGAAGATTGCACTTGTTGATGGTTTTGACGGTACTTCTAACACTAGTATCAAAACAAGCATTTGAACAAGTATTATTACTACGACATAAAAAGGTACAAAATATGACAGAAATAGTTTCTGAATAGGTTTAGAATATCCTTGAGCTTTATTGAAACTACTATGGAAACATTAAGTACTATCATTTGGTGTTAAAAATTCCAGTCTAGTCTTTAAAAAGTTAGTGTTTTGTTATCATTGTGTTATAAAACCTGTATTGAATATCAAGCCTATTCCTTGTATTAAATAGAGTTTGAACATTTAGCATCATGACAATGGTTTGTAATGTAATAAATGATAAAATACAAATAAAAACACAATTGATGTTTTTTATATATTAAAACAAATATTTAAAAATTATAAAACAATTTGCATTTGTTGTTTTTTTCTTTCAGACCATGATTACAGATATTTCCCATTTTGATTATATATTTCCCCCATTGGATAAGGACATTGCACTTTCTAATATTATATGCACCTGCTTTCTATAGTGGCAGGTGATTCATTTCAACATATATAGTCAAAATAAATGTTTTTTTAATCTCAACCAGTTATGAAATGTAAGTAAACGCACATATACGGTATTAAAAAAATACCCTGTCCTAACAACTCCTTAACATGTGCTTTCAACTTCCTTACAGTGGCTTCAGATTTCACCACATGGAGCAATGAATGTTAGTGTGGCGTTGTTATTGAATTTTTTGCATGTTGCATAATGTTTGGCTGGCCACCATCACTTCTGCTTTTCACCAGCTTACAGTACACCCCGTTCCTCCTTTCCCTCCAAACTATGTGTGCTTGCAAAACCACACCAGCCATTCTCTTTTTTTCTCTTTTTTTGTGCGTTTTTTTCCGTGACTTTTACCGCCGTCATCTAAGAATCGACTTCCTGTTTTCATTGTGTTCTCTTTTGATTTTCTCTCGCTGGAGGTGTCGTAACCCGGCCGAACGTGCCAAGTACAGCCCGACCTCTGGCAAGGAAAAAAAATAAAAAATACTGAACAACAACTTGTATTTTTGCATGTGTTTTGCATCTGTTTCACAAGTGCGAGCAATTGTGAATGAGCCCAGTGTGCAGCTGTGCAGTGCATGTGTTTGATGTGTGGTGGGGATGGTATGTACCCAATTTTTTTGCCAAAGTCATAAAAAATATAAAAATAAAAAACAGGGATGTGATCCGAAATGCCCTCTCTGGAGATTGGTTGAGTTTACTTGACAACAAAACATCCGAAAGCGGCCGGAGTTAAAGGTGCAGTATGGAACTTTTCCAAGGAGGGTCGTCTGCCAGACCGGTCAATCTCCATGGATCGGTTAATTTCATTTTTTAATCAATTCAATCAACTTTTTTTTTTTTTTTTTTTTAGTTTTTAGGTTTTTTAGTCTTCACTTTAGAGTACATTTGTGTATGTGTGGATAGATGGCCTAAAAGCCGAAATATATGTGTGTTTGTAAAAATATATGGGTTAGGGATGTCATATTGTTGTTTATTGTGAGAAAAAAAAAAAGAAAACATATATATAATGACTATTCACAAATACTGAGGACATGACTAAACAGTGAAATTGTCTTGCATGCCATATTCCTCAAGTATGTGTACAGCTTTATGAAATTTTACTTTGACAGAAAATAATAATGATATTTAAGTTAATGTGACTAAAGCAATAATAGTCACTATAGTTAATAACAATATTGTATTTTTTTCCAGTATAGATTGAAGTAAAAATACTTAATTTGACTTTTTTGATCATCACTGATTTCATGTTTTAGTTGTTACGATTATATTGTGACCTGAATAATCATGATTATCGATTGGCCTAATAATCTTGACAGTCTGGGTAGGTGTAACCAGGGCCGAACACAAGTTAGATAACTTTAATGACTAACTATGGAACATTCCAGGCAAAGAAATGACAAAGAAATAACATCAGACCATATATACATGATCCCAAGCAAATTTGTGGATTTTTATATAGTTCTAGCAGTCTAGCCAATGAAATTACGTACGACATTAAATTCAGGTCATGTCGATCTTATATCCTATAAAAGAAGTGGGGAGACAGTGCATTCTCTCAGATCTGTATAGAGGAATAAAGTGTGCCAAGCTGCTGCTAAGCTCGGATTGTTTCAATGAGCCCTGGAGCTTTGACTAAGAGGGCAGCACCAGAAGTGGCAAAATCTGGCAGAAAAGAAAGCAAGAGTGACTTTGCAAGAGAAAGTCAAGAGTGGCTGCGAGACTGAAGCTGCGCAATGGTTTTATGCATGCCAAAAAAATATGGCAGTAAATCGAATACATACCAAAACCAAAAAGGACATTTTAATGGCTGCCTTTGGTAAAATCCACAGCAAACAACTAAATACCAGTTATTGGTTAAACATGCACTGAAATGAGATTAAACCTTTATAGTTCATACTCCATTTCAAAGTTCTAGTACTGGAGGGGTGTGGTCATGTCCCCCCCCCAAAAGAAATCCTATTCCAAAATCACCCAGTCCAATTTTTAGACAATATTCAAACATAATATCAAAGCAAATAAAAGAATTCTGTTTAAATTTAGAAAACCGTCAATGGGGCAAGAACAAGTGAACTTCAAATACATAGGCTATAATCCATTTAGAATTTAGTTGTATTCGTTTTTAGTTGTCAATATCTGTTAAAAATAATCCCCTAATAGATGTGCAGCAGGCTTGTACTTATGGTAAACTAGTAAAAAAAGTATAAAAATACATGAAGTGGGGCCAGTACAACTTTCACCAATAGAAAACGATGATACCGCGTTCGCTATTGGGCGTTGGCGCGTCAATCAAACTCCCCACGTTCTCCGCGTAACTGACTAAACTACGTGCTCCGAGTGCGTCATTTACGTAAACACCTTCACCTACGAAAGCCGCCGTTACCTCCAGCACCGCCGTTCTTAGCGCTTCCTTCAAACATTAGCTTCCGGTTGCTACGGTGGCAGACAAGACTCCACGGTAGTCTCAAAAGAAAAGGAGCAGCGCCAAAGTAAAGTCAGAGATTGCGTTGAAGCAGATTAACGGTCTAAAAACAGGTCGGTACATTTCTACTTGACAGGTACGTTTTATTTATCGTCTGAAAGTTGAATTACACGCGTGCGATATGCTTTGAGGTAGAATGATGTGGTAGCAGCAGAAGCATCGTAAATCGTATAGTCGTATATTACGCCGAGCTCAAATAATGTGGTTGGCCATCATGATCGTGCGGGCGCCTGGTCTTAAACTGTGTTCAGAAGAAAACAGGGGATTCTGAGCTTGTTGCGTGTTGATCTGTCGCTGTCAGACCTTGTCACAATAAAGCTGCACCAGAAAAGTTGCATACGGCACCTTATTTAAGCTATTTCCAACCATATTGTAAACACTAGCAGCTTTGCATGGACAATAACCTTTTGAATATATACATTTTAAACATGTTCGAAAGTGCTTGAACTGAGTGCTCATTCATTGTTTCGATTTTAATTTGAAATCTATTTTCTTGCCACATTTCTGCATTTCAGTGTCATGGTCACTTAACATGGAACAAGCAAATCAAACTCATAATTTTCACACTCAACGACCTTGTCTCCGTGCTGTAGTACTCCACTGAGCTAAGTAGATCCCGTTGACACCATTTATGCTCACAATATACGCTTTTAAATGTGACAAGAAATATGCTTTTATGCCTTTGAAAAAGTGTCCACTTAAAAAAATGTGCGTGTTGCGAGTTCGTTTTTGTAGCGTCACACGGGTTGTTAGTTATAATAGAGGCTGTAATTATGACTGTGGGATATTTCGGGACGATTTGGACAACTTCAAACGGGAATAGCAGCGCGGGTAACGGGGGGAGTTTGGGGGATTTGCATATTCATTAAAAGGAAGGAGATTGTGGCCAGCGGAGGGTGATGGCACGAGTCAACAAAAAGTCAGCTTGTGGTGCACCCGCTAGTCGCTTAAATGTGAACGACGTTACTTTTACGGGTCTCAGTAGAGATGTTATTGCTTTGCTTGGAATGTTCCGCGGCACACTTGCCTTTTTCCAGCAGTGATGCAGCCAGGTCAAGTTGCAGGTCAGTTTACTTTAATCCTTTAAATGTAGATCGCTTTTGTTGACTAATCCAGTGGTTCCCTAACTGGCCAAGTGAAAACCCCGATCCCTACTTTACCCCTGGATACGTTGGCGACCCAATCGTCCCGTGGATACGTTGGCGACCCAATCGTCATACCTGAGAAGCTTCTGTCCCTGAAAATCTTTAGTGGACGAGATGAGAAGGCCTAGAGTGACCTTGCTGGAGTTTTGGGAGTGACGTACTCTTAACTTTTCACTTGATGCAGTTCACTCGTGCTTTAACGATACTGCGCCCCGCTCACTTTTAGTCGAGTATGTATTTAGTCGACCAAGAATTCCGTTGGTCATCTACATTCGTACTTGGCGGTTGAACAAAAAGGATCATGAAGCTCAGTCGAAGGCAGATCTCTTGGTCTCTTTACCAATCACCTCTCAAGATGATTCGTGTAATTGCCCAGTTTCAAACCCGACACCTCAGCAGCAGAACCATCAGCCTCCTCAGTCCGTCCATCTCCTTCTCTTCACCGGACTGTCTATATGGAAATCATCATTTTCTCCATTCAGTCATTGCGTCACAACATTTGTGGCGACGAAGGCTCAGCTAGAGGTTCAAATACAAACCGTTTTTTAAGGCATTTCGCCGACTTGCCCGTTGGCGCAATTTGTCCATGTTTCCATTTGTAGCTGTTTGGAAAACCGATGTTGATCGACCAAAGCTGTTGAATTATCCGTGAATTGTCAGATATTGTCCCAAATATTATGCGATTTGTGTTTTTATATTACTTCTTGTTGGCCCAAAGACTGTATTTGACAGAGCAGCTATAGCAAAGAAACTGGGTGAGCGAGAGGGAAGAGACTTTGATCAAACGATTAAAGCTGGTAAGCGAAACCCATGACGTCGAGGTGCAACATCTTAAACCACTACAAACTGTGCAACTTTTCTTATAATACAGTACAACTTTTACATTCACCAGTCAATCACACGAGTTTACGCCGCCCCTTTACTCCCTTCCAGATGTACCCTTTTAAAAACAACCCTCCCCTTTAACAGCACATATCCCTTTTCTGACCTCCACAGCACCCTTACAGTTATTTAAGCCTGTGCGCCAAAACAGCAACAGCAGCCAATGGTCTGGAAAGTCAAGTTAGCCGCGTTGTAAAGTATACAGTAAGTAATTAGTAGTAAATCAAGCTTGCACCACCGCGGCTGAAGGCCCTTCAGACGGTGGCGTGGGCCCCCTCCCCCCTCTACCCTTGTCCGCCTTGCTAAACGGGCCCCGGATAGGATTTTTAGTGCAGGCGGTGCCCCGAGCTTGTGGCACGGGGGCATAAATTGTCGGGGGGACTGCATAGCTTCAAGGACCCGGGGCTCGCGTCGGGGTCAGCGGGGGCCGTGAAGGCGAGAGGTAAGGGTGTGTGTGGAGGAATTTCGGGGTATAGCCGGCCATCCAGATGTCAGTTGGCTTAATGAGCGGGGCTAAGTGCGTGTAAGGGCGGGGGAGGTGTTCGGGTGCTCTTGGTAACGTGGGCCGGTTCACTGCCAAATGAAAGTGATAAATCTGAAGGGGGAACGGAGGTAGGTGCACTGAAAAGGGAACTTGGTCGACAAAGTGTTTCTGGACAGAAGTGAGCGTGTCATAAATCTACTACTTAGGGAGTTAATTAAGGGGAATTTGGGGGCGCAATAAATCAAGGGCAAATTAACAAAAGCGGGTTGTTTTTTTATTTTATTTTATTTTAGTTCATGAAAAAAGAGAACTGTTGCTCATTTGTCAAAAAATAAGGTTCCTTAGTTAAGTCTTTATAAGATGTTAATAAGCATTTGATATCTCTTTATGAGCAAGTTTGAAATATTGTTACCATATTTTGTCATGAAACAGGGACAAATTTACTAAAACTAAGTGAATTAAAGTATAAAGTGGATCAAACGTCAGAATTTAGAGCATAGTATGATATTTGTATACTATTTTGTACTATGATTTTATGTCACGTGTGTTGGGTGTGAACTGTGAATGCTGAATTTTTCATAATATGGCATTAAACGTCTATATCTCCATGGAAATAAGCAGCACCAGGCAAAGTTTACAAGTCAGATCTGTAACTGAATAACATCTTAACGGCGACAAGTGGGTGGCGGACTCCTGAATCAGAAAAGGTTACATAATGTACCTTTAACGAGAGAGCAATTATGTAAAGTTTTAGCGATTTAGTCAGCTGACACAATTCCAGATCTGCGTATGCTAGCACTTATGACATGTTATGACAACTTGGAAATGAAGCCTTTTTTTCCGTTTCTCTTTTCAATCTCACAAGCAGTTAAGTTTTTAAGCATGTCAAACGTTGCAAATTGTACGGATGGAAAATGAAATGAATCAAAAAAACACATTGACATTTTTTGTAAAGGTTGGGGGTGCACGGATGTGTCGATCAGGTGGCACACTCCGCTCACACCACTTCTCTTTTCACTTCCCTTTCTTTTGGATTGCACAAGTCCAGTTATTGTAAGTCAGTATTTCATAAAACAGGGAAAACGAGAACTTCCAAGTAGTGCACGCTCAGTACTTTTACTTAAACTATTACTATTTACAGGCTTTCTATATTGATGATTTTGACATGTTATGAAAGACGTGGAAGGCTAAATCAAATTGTAAATAGTTTTGGGGTTAAATGCTTGTGTGATACATTTGTTTGAAATCAATATAAATATTATACGCTTGTATAACTCACACAAAAAAATTATAAATTAATGAATAAATAAAATAAATAAAATAAATAAAATAAATAAAATAAATAAAATAAATAAAATAAATAAAATAAAAGTAAAAGCAAAAACCAATCCACAACTCCACAACAGAATTTTCAAAAAGGAAAAGAAATTGGTCCATGCACATGCGACTTGCGTTCATTCTACATTGGCCACATCAAAATTGGGACAAAACAAGGACTAAACCTGAAACTAAACCTTAATTGGATCAGTATTAAACTAAATCTACATCAGGACAAAAATGGACTCAATTTACGTCCAAAAAAACCAGCACGAACGCATTCTAAGTAGCTTCTTCCACCTCCTTTTTAATGCGCCCGTTTCCCTTTTGCCAGGTTTGAAATAAATGCAGTTTTTTTCCCTTCTACAGTGCAGCATGCATAACCATAAAGCACTGCGCTAAAATGTGATCTGAGGCATAACCAGTTACACCGATCATTAATTCATAGCTCTTTACACAGTGCACACTTTGGCGTCTATGGAAAGCTGAATGAACTGACTCCACATTACCCTGAGAATAGCTCCAGACGTACTTTGTCTCCACTGTTAAACCTTCCGAGTGTGAGATTGGTCAGCCATGGACACAGAGTCTGTAATTACCCTTTATAATTTCCCATTTAGCCAGCACTTCCAGTAGATGTAGAAATGTGCGCACGTTCTGTAAAGAGCTTTATGTTCGGGTCCGGGGTTAAACTTGTGCACTGTAGTTCATTAAAATCAAATGCTGGCGATGGGAAAAAATGTATGTTCATTATGTGGAGAAAGAATGGGTCAAAAGGTGGATTTTAGGAGGGGAAGAAAAATGCTGGGTATTATATGGTATTTTTTATTATGTGTTGAAAGGTTGTTTTATGTTATTAGATTGTGGGCAAAAAGCACAAAACAGGAAAAAAAACGAAAAGCCAAAAAACAAATGCTGGCCACAATAAAATAGTCCATCATTTATTATATATAGTAGAGTTTATTATGTGGAGAAAGACTGGGTCAAATCAAATGCAATGTATGGAAAAGATGGTATGTTCCTTATATGGAGAAAGAATATAATGGGTCAAAGGGTAATTTTATGTGACAAAATTAAGAAAATAAAAATGTGAAGAAGCAACAAAAATAAAATAAAGGTTAAAATGTAGGTGAATTTAAGTAGAAAATATATCAAGGTTAAAGTACTCTTTATAGTCCCTGTAGGGTTATATGTCCTGCAGTGCCTCGCCCGCGGACCCATCTCGTGATCTTTGTGCTCGGTTTGCTCATGATTACCTTTGCGGGAGGATTTTACATATTGTACATGTTTTGTAGAAAGTAACCAGAGACCCAGACACAGGTCAACCACACACAGAAAGGTCTGGACCGGGAGTCGAACCCGCCACCTTCTTACTGCGTTTTTACCAGTAGTTTGACAGTTGCAGTAAACTTTTTAAAGGTCTATAGTAGGAGGATTTTCTCAATAACCTTACTGATTTATGCATTTTGATCCAGATTTTGATAAGAATAGGCAATAGAAAGGTGTGTGGAGGATATGGCCAAAAAAAAGTGTGGTTAAAATGGGGTGGCAAGATGTATCCTGACCACAAACAAGAAGGTTGTAGGATTAGTTCCCCAGGCCTTCATGTATGTTTCTAGCCAACCACAGTTTGACCAGTTTGAGAAGAGTATAAACTTCTTAAATGATGAAGTTTGGTTAATGTCACATGAAGAACCAGCTAAATAAGCACTTAACATTTGTGTTTTCACTGTAGATTCTAAGACGTACATGATTACCATTGGGCCTATTTTTATGTTCTGGTTAATCCTCAAATAGCCGATCAATCATAATTCAACAACACAAAGTCATCTGAAACACTATATTGTACAAAACCGTCCCGAACTGGTGGCACAACCTCTCCAAAGTTCT
Organism: Eucyclogobius newberryi; assembly: GCF_026437365.1. Lineage (NCBI taxonomy): Eukaryota > Metazoa > Chordata > Actinopteri > Gobiiformes > Gobiidae > Eucyclogobius > Eucyclogobius newberryi. The sequence goes on from NW_027315779.1 coordinate 27,359,929, forward strand.
TCTCCTCTGTCGCTAAATGACAACACGCTGTCCTAGTTCTGCACGCGGCTCGGCGGAGACAACTCTGATGTTTAATTCCGCTATTGTCTTTGATGAACCATTCTGTTTGCACTCGAGGTCCCCGAGGAGGAGCATCTGTCTTAGTTTGCATCTCCTACCTGTGACGCCAAAGTAGGTTGGAACAACAAGTGGAGAGGAGAATGCGGTTCGCTTTTGTAGCCTTAAATTCAGCCTTGATGTTTTTAGCTATTATTTGTTTGCATTTTTTCTTTTTGCATTTTATTATGTTTTTAGCTCTTTCTTTTTTGGTGCTTTTTTTGCATTTTAATATGTTTTGTACGACAACAGAAAACAAAAAAACATACACAAAAAACACACAAAATAAGGGAGTGACATGAGGAAAAGAAATACAAAAAAAGAGGAATTAGAGCATAATAAGTTCTGTCCATTATTTTTTTAATTTGTCTATTTGGAAGTTGAGGGCCGTTTTTATTTTTTTCTGTTATATTTGTCCTGTCCTTAATCGTCAGAACGGTTTGAGTGTTTTTGACTTTTAACATTTGATAGGTTAGAATTGATCACAAGAAAATTAACTGAAACAAAAAACTTTTTGGTGCTAAAGTTTAGCACAATTTGTTGGTCTATTCTTTGAAGATACTAAATTCTGTGGATTATGTAATATTTTGGCAATGTACATGGATATTTATAAATTATTATCTTTATTTCCTTAGACTAGTGCTTGTACTGTGCTTGTACTTAATACATGTAATATTATTTTTCAAGTGACACTTTAACACTCGAGCACAATTTATAGTAATGTCTTACTAAATTCAGACAAATATTACATATGCCGCCATGGTGCCTTTTTATTAGACCTTTGATGGGGCATAGAAGGACAATTCTGCATCCCATAATTCAGCCGAATGGAAGAGCTGAGCACTTGGGTTGTCATGGAGAATCACAGGCGTGGGACTGTACAGCACTCCCCAGTGACGAGACGTGCGCTGCAGCCTCCAAGAGAAAAACCTGGAGCACTTACAAATAGGTAAATAATGATCAGAAATGGGAGCTTAGTGTAGAGCAGAGATACGATCTTATTGGTTGTGTTCCCGTGACATCACAACATCCTAGAACTATAGTTTCAAAATGAGCTGGAACAGATCAGAATTCCATGGTCAAATTCACGGTTTCACTGTCAGATGGTAGATTTTTTAACCTGGTTGAGGGTTAATATCTCTGTAATTACTGGGCCTATCTGCATGAAACAAAAACTGGCACAAAGTTTGTCATCTTCTCTGTAATTGAAACGAAAAGTGATTTTTAAATTATTTTAGATTCAGGAAGTGGTGCCATTATTCAACCACAAAGGCATGATTGTTGAAAGGGATTTAATCTTTGAAAGTTTGTGAAGCCAAGCCTGAACAAATCATAATCATTATAATAACAATAATAATGACAACAATAGTGGTCGTCTATTCTGGATATTTCTTTAAAAATACAACAGTAAATCACCATTGCCCACCATCTGAAATGATGACATCAAATTCTAAACATACTGTAACTTTGTCTATGTTTAACCATATAGTGCCATTATTATTATTATTATTATTATTATTATTATTATTATTATTATTATTATTATTATTATTATTATTATTATTATTATTATTATTATTATTATTATTCATTACTTGTATTATTGTTACTTTCTTTTGCTCTTAGGTTGTGTCCTCAGCTGTTGTGTTTTGTGTCTGTAAAGGAAAAAATAAATACAAATAAGTGACTAAAGTGAATTATTTATGAAAATCTGAAGTTGCTTATTCTTTTTTTTACTTTTATTGCTGTCTTTATTATTAAAAGTTCTTTTGGCACATGTTTTAGAGTCCAGATAACGACAAGAATCACCGAAATACAACTACCATTATAGTCGTCTAGTCACGATTAGTCCATTAATCGTTTACTTGGCCTGCTTGTCTCGATGGATATAGAAGGTTAAAGTCATAAACCTTTATCTTATGTAGGGCAAATGTTGGATTGTGGGGCCCCCGTAGTGGTTGGGGCCCCCCTACTTATACACTGTTTGCTTAAAGTTTGAAAGGGCCCTGTCAGTAAGTGAGGAAGTGCACATTTTGTCAACAGAATATGAAAAAGACTGCAAAATGTCAGAGTTTCTTCAAATGCAAAGAGAACGCTGTCCAAACTCTACTGTGTGTTGTTCCAGAGTTGATCAAATCCGTGCAAGTGGAAGAAGTCGGATTATTTTTATGTTAAAAGTCAACAATCGTCTATTTCGTTTTTTAGTGACATTTGTTTCCTACACTTATTAGTTATTGGACTCACAAATCTGTTCTTGTTCTTGCAAAATAAGTACATAATAAATCATAAAAAGTTGGAATAAACCCTCATTTGTCAAGGAATGTTCCCAGTTAGAAAAGGTTCCGATGGTATTCATCTGGACTTTTGAAATCAAGATAATACTAATGCCAATAATATGCTTTATCTTTTTAAATATTTCTTCTCTAAACATTTGTAATAATTCATTCACAGTAGGTACATTCTAGCAAAATATGTAATTGCAATGTTTCTGACAAATTATACCTTTGCGATTACTGAACAATTTTAGAATAAGTCTGAATGTCAATATTTCCATTTGTCTAATGTCTTGTACAAAGTAGGTATCCATTTATTGTGTCCATGGCAGGAGTTTTGAGCCCCAAATACCAGTGCTGAAAACAGTTTGCAGCGCTTTGTTGATCACAACGCAATATTTAGGAACGACGGGACAGGCCCAAAACACAATCGTGGGCCACTATTTCCATGGGCTATACTCTCAGATGTGAGGACCACTATACTGACACATTTCCCCAGCGGCCCCGGGTTGACTCCAGGATAGCGCCGCTGCAAATAAAAGCTAACGCCGTACTGTGCTCGCGATAGTGGGGAACAGAATGTCACCGTGTCTGTGCAAGCAAGAGCGAGGGAGACGCAGGGAGCCAGACAAATCTAGTTTCTGGGGGAAAAAAAGAGGAGAAAAAAAAAAAAAAAAAAAAAAAGGGGGGGGGGACATAGCCTGTCTGTGCACTGAAGCTGCAGAAAGGCCTTACGTAAGGAGACCTCTCTGCTAGTCCCCAAAAAACAACGAAAATCCATAAACAGACGCAGACACGCAGACGCACACGAGCGCACATTTAACCCCGCACACTCTTACGCCGGCACACACACACGTTTGGACGGCTACACCGGGGAGGACAGCTGTGTACTCCCAAAGCTAAACACGATCCGTCTCCATAGTCTCAGCGGTACGACACGGGAGTCAGTGATATGAATGGGCAAACGCAGCGAGCAGAGCGGAGAGTTCCATTGTATAACAGAGCGCAGTGATGAGTGTCCTTTCCACGCAAGAAATGTTAATGAAAAATGATGTGTGTGTGTAGTGATGTATCTAATATTAATTATTTGCAGTTATATTTTTTCCTTTTTTAATTTGCAGCGATCAGTTCAGCCCATTGTAGCCATTCGTTGCAGTTCAGATTATATAAAGACGTTTTTCAAGTCATGAATTATTTAAAATTATTTATAGGTCAACTCGGTTTTTTTTCATGACTGAATGAAAACGATGAGCTAAAGTTAAAATGGCAACAAATAAACTCTTTTACAGTTTGGGAAACACTTTAGAATAACGAATTAATAAGCACTAGTTTTTACTACTTTGATATTGAAAACATTTTAAAAAAACAGCTCATGATATATTAACACCTTTTGATTAATTACTTCTTAACATCTATTTTGGTATGATAAGCACTCTACAAAATTTAATGCTAGTAAATGCTTTATAAATGGTATGTTAAAGATCCTGTTTTTAAAGCGTCACCAAAGTTTGAAATAAATACATTCTAAATTCTGGACTGGAGCCCACAAGAGACAAAAGTGAAGTGGAACATGATGTGATTTCAACGGCGAAATTGGGATAAAGCTCAGAATATAACTAAATATTAATAATCAGGCTGTTTTTTTGCAAATGAAAACCACTTGGATACATGTGAGTGACATCAGAGCCTAGTTTAAAGACATTTACTATCGGATTTTTCATTTTCTTCAACGAGATTATGGAAGACAAAATCCAAATTTAGAGGTCAGCAAATGGAAAATGTGCTGCATGTCCTTTCCTTTTCCTTTCCATCCCAATTTGCTTTGCTTAATTTCATCTCAAATTGCAACCATTCATTTTGTAAAATATTGATGACATATTTAATTCATCTATTGCCTTTAATCTACACTAATTAAGACTATTGGCACCACAAGCAGCGTCAATTCAAGAAGTAGGCGTATAGCAACCGTAACAGTAACTTTTAGTGTCACGGCAGCCATTGTCCCATCATTGGTGGTACTAGTAGCAGTAGCAGTAGCAGTACTTGTTGCGTTATTGTCCCTCAGAGGAAAAAAAAACACACACAAAAAAGAAAAAACTGTAGCAACAGTGAGTAGTTGGAATGTGCAACTCAAAGATATCATGAAGCAGAACAGCAGCCGGCGGCCCCCGTGCACACGTGCCCAGACGCAGTACGCTGTCAGAACAATAAGTACAGACACCACCACCACCACCACCCCCCGCTCCTCACCCCGCTCTCCCCTCGCCTCCCTCCCCGCTCCCTCTACCTTCAGCGTTCTAACAAGCCGTGCTGTACAGTTTTATTTACACCGGCCCCTTATCAGTGCCACAGCAGCACACAGCCTGCCAATTGGAGAGGACAGGCGGAGAGGCAAAGAGAGCCAGAGAAAAGAAGGGGAAGAGAACGCACAGGCCGTCACGCAGGAACTGCCTGTACCCAGCATTGCACACTGAGGTGGTGTCGAGACCCCCACCGCCGCCGCCCCCCCGCAGCCGCCAGCCAGGACCTCGGCGGAGGAGTTATCAAGCAGTCTGGGCTCGAGCCAGCTGCTGTTGCAAATAATAAGTCACTCTGGTACATAGACAGGTAGTACATGGGAGGCGGGGAGGGGAGGGGAGGCGGCGGCGGTGGTGGGGAGTCTTCCGTTTAAGGATGTAATGAAGGGTATGCCCACTTGTCGCAAACGTTTATGGGGGCCGGGAGAAAGCTAAGGGCTGACAGGAATCATAACAGGGGCTGGGAAGTGGCAGACAGGTAGGGAAGAGCGGAAAGGTTGAGAAATAACAGAAAGTTCACACTTGAGTAGACACACTTGACGCGCACTAACAAGTAAATATGTCAATACATAAAATGGTTTGAAAAAAATACCAAATAGGATGCAATCATATTGTTTATTTTCTAAATTTGAAAGAAAGAAACTGGACTGGAGTGAAAACAGGAGGTGGGAATCGTGACTGGTGATGGGGTGGGTTTTTGAAATGACAAAGAAGATGATTGGGGCTGAGTACTGATCCCTGTTGCACACCTCAAATTAGTTTTTGTCGTTGTAAACAAATAGATTAGACTGAATGTGATTTTAATTAATGGATAGTGTATATAACGAAAATACATTTAAATCAATAGTCAGACAGAATAGTTATCCCTAATACACACCTCTAAATTAAATACATGAAATAGTGATGGGCGGATTGATGCCAAATACTGACTGAGGCATTGAAAAGTATCAATTCTCATGTAGAAATAAATGTTATATATTTAAAATTACTTCAAAAATATATTTTTTAAATACAATTTCGATATTCTTTTTTAAAATACATTGTTTAGATTTTAATTTATCTACACATTACATTTTTAGTTCAGTTCAAGCTAAAGCAATGACGCCAAGGCAAAATGATTTCAAATAGAGAAGTTTCAATGCATTTTAATACAACACTCACTTTGAATAACTGATATGCTCTATGACAGTTTGGGGGTTTTATAGTGTGTGTGCATGAGTATTTGTTCATCATTTTGCGTCATTTGAAAAGACAAATATAGGGCCAGCACATTATTTAGTTATAAGGTCTTTAGGAGCACAAGCTACAACAACATTGCTCAACACTTTGAAACTAAACCGGTGTTTAAAGGAAACTGAAATTCAATGGCCTTGTATGCTTTTGGCGCAATACATATTTTGCAAACAACAACTGATACAATTGTAATATTGATTCCTCCCCTCTCTTGAAGTTTACACGGCATTATAACAAAAATGATTGCATAAACCGCTTTCACCCCTTGAGCATGTACAAAGAGCACAACAACAGTTCACACCAGTCACTCGGGTTCATTTCTAAAAGGCAAAAGCTAAAATCGTCTAAATTAGAGGATGATCAAGGCTGCGGCATTTCAAAAACATGAATATCTCCAGGCAAGAGAGTCACACTTACAAAAAGTCTAGTGCTGCCGTCTCGAATATGAAAAACGATATCCATCTGTACTTGGCAAACACTCGGCAGAACATACATAATGTACTCTGCACGGCGACCAAACTCGATGTCTTTATGGAACCAGATAAGACACGATAATCTTGTTGTTTCTGCAAACAGGGAGGTTAGACGGTCCCATCAAAAGGCCCCGTGCGGTCCTGATGAAATTGTTATTGACGGAAGGGGAAGAAGAAATCAAAGGGAGTAGAAAAGAGAGGGAGGGAGAGAGAGAGGGAGGGAGAGAGGGAGGGAGGGAGGGAGGGAGGGAGGGAGGGAGGATGAAGACAGAATATTCAGGTCGCTTCTGACAGCTTTACGGTCTGTTGCGTGGAAAAACCATGGGGATGTCTAGGGAAGCAGACAAATATTGACTTGCCGCCGCACAAATCCACGAGATTCTAAATTTGGCGCCAGAACAAAATTTTGGGATTAAAAAAAAGGGAAAAATGGATGAGCTGTGGCTGTTGCAACATCAGTCAGGCTTGTTTTTGACTTCTTAAACCATTTTGATGTGACGTAATGGGTTTGTCCAGCGGGTTAGACTCTGTTTTTTAGACTCTTGAACTTTGTATACGTGTATGAATTGCTAAATGTATCAAATATTTTGCCTAATTTACCTTTACGTGAACAAGACATGAATATCCGAGAGAGAAGCCATCCATATTCTGACAAACAAATCAAGCAAAGAAAATTGGATTTACCGTACATTTGGTATGAGGAAAAAGATATGATGCATGCTTGATAGCTGGAATTTATTGAAGAGCTGAACTTAAATGGGACATCAATATCAAAGAGGGTAATTCTGGTAAGCAAATCATGCCAAAATCTTACAGAAATATCCACTTTATTGAGGACTTTTACTCGTGCGATCTATTATGGGACATCGGAGTGTGTACATTTTGGATACGTTCACGCTGCAGGTCAAATCAGATTTTTTTTGGCCCAGATGTGACCTATATCAGATTTTTTCAGGACAGTGTGAACGGCATAAATCTGACCCAGGCCACTTTCGTATGTCTGTATCTGTATCTGTACTTTTAGAATGTGACTTCAGTCTGAACGCTCAGGTCCCGTTCATCCGACCTGAACGACATCTAAAGGCGACATTTTCGGGATAAACGGAAAATTCTGAGTCAAAGTGGAGAGAAATGACAGACGAAGGAGCCGAAAACAGTCAGTGGAAGAAGGAAGAAGTTTGTGAACTAATCAATATATGGAGTAACAAATCAATTCAGGCAAAAATCGAGGTTCGGGTTCGTACGCAATCGGGCGGTATTTGAGGAGATCGTGAAGGAGTTGGCCGAGCGAGAGATTAAGCCACGGCAGAGGGGGAAAAAACCTTTGAAACTTAAAGAAACTGAGGACATGAATAAAAGGGGCAAAGGCGGCCGTGGAACTTGCTCTTTTTATTCCGCGTGCTGCGTGTGACGAGTGCATTCTGTTCACATTAGAGACAAACGGCAATCGCATTTTTTTGTGAAGTGAAATCCGATTTAAACTAAAAGATCGGCTTTGGGCCTCATACGCAGTGTGAACATAGCCTTTGGCACACCAGTCATGCAAAGGGGACTAAAGACACAAGTCTAAATCTAAAGTTTTGGATAGTTCACCAGTACGTCGAGCGCATTTAGGCAAATATGGATGAAACGGGGTCTATATTGTTACTAATCATGTTTAAACGAGGTCTGAAGCAGATCTTAACCTGGACTAAGCCCGCCCTCGACCCAATCAAACCCGGGCTAAAGTGATTTGTTTATCCAGTAGCCTCAGACAGACTCCTCTATGTTCCAGAGCCTCTTGTAACTGTTAACTGCTGTTTTTGTCTTACTTTTTCTGTGAAACGGACTGGCCATTTTCCAGGGCAAAGAGCCCTCAGGAAATAAAGGTTGTCTGAGTGCATCCTGCTCCATCCCTCTAATGCTCGACTTGTGTATTTACCGTCCAACAGCTGAACTGTAATGTACCATCTTTGGTCAGTCTCACTTGCAGTTGGATTAGGAGAAATGCAGGGTAAGGTTTAAAAGGACTAAGACCGAAAAGAAAAGTTAAAACTACAAATAAGGTGCTTAATAAGGGGTAAAATGTGATTGGTGGAGACAGTGGCAACTACAAAACATTTGAACAGACCATCTTCTGGTTGGAAGGTGAACATTTGCACAACTGTAGATTTTTTAAAATGTTAATGGGAAATGCAAAAATTACAGTTTTGACTAAAATGCATTTCTCATTTTGAAGTTTTGTGACGTCAAATTAAAATCAATCTTGAAGCTATAGGAATGCCATGAGTGACTAACAAAAAATAATCATATTTTGGTTGTTTTTTAATGTTTAAAAAGAATATACAATAAGATTTTCATCAATAATTCATTAATATTCTCTATATTGAAGCCTTCAGTCACCAAATTTCAGACGTTAATTGGTTCAAAATGCATTTTTAAAGTCTCAATGTACAATAGAAATAATAATTTGACTTGACTAAAGAAATAATCATTAGTTGCAACGACACTTAACTCACAATTATCAGAATTTCACACATTTCGTTCAGTTTCGTCCGTTTTCAGCTCCTCTAACTTCTGACAAACTTCTTCTTCAAATCTAGTATCTCGTCTTGAGTGAATCCTGCTTTTAAATGCGAGCTGAGTGCAAAATAGACATGCATCATTTAGGAGAAGGCCCTTAGCTCCCCAGCTGCCAGAACGCCTCTCCTTCAGCACACCGCCGTCCTAAACTCGGCGATAGCGCGAAGCTTTGAAGGTATTTCTGAGCTTCTTTTCATGTAATTTTACCTGTGCGCTGCTTTGAATAGAATGGACAGTTTGACAGCGCGGAGTCTACTGAGTGTGTTAGGAGCAGTTAGCATATAAAAGCTACAGATTGTGGTTTGAAAATGCAGAGGTTTTGATCTGGTTTACCGATGAAACGAGAACAGGCGCGATAAATTATCAGGTTCAACTTTTGTGGATTTATGCTTGGATATTTACACACTGGATATGAATAATTTCCATCAGTAATTTCATTGGAATTCAGGGTTAAGTTCCACTAATCACAAGAGCCTAGAACCCTTACAGTTTGAAATTGATCACATTTCCATAGTAATTCACTTTTCAGATTTGTTGACCTGGTTTATGCTTCATATCTCTGTAATTACTGGGTCTATCCACATGAAACAAAAACTGGCATAAAGTTTTACGTCTTCTCGGTCTAAACCCAAATATTATTTTCACAATAGCTTCAGAAAGTTGTGCCACTTTTCAACTCCAAATGTGTGATTGTTGTCAGAACCCAAACTAATGACAAGGCTCAACAAGAGTGTTTTTTTTTTTTGAGAATAATATTGAAAACTGAACACAGTGTAAAAATGTTTGAGGCAGTGGATTATTTATCTTTGTTAGAGCATAAATATCAACTTCTGTACATCAGCGTGCCTCGGATCTTTTGCCAGCTCCACTACCTCTCACAACGTTTTAGTTTATCCGGCTTGATTAGCAGATTTCTATTTAGGATATTTCTTCCTAAAACAGTGAATTCCCCATAGAATTACGTGGACCCTTCATGAACGCCACCCATCAGATATTTGTCCAAAATCGTTGCGCCCCAGTGTCACCCACTTCTACCGCACTAGGCGCTCTTAAGGTGCTATTCCCACATTTGGCCCGTCTGGGAGTCTAGTTAATGCAATCACCCTGCTGTTTCCAGACACAAATGTCACCAAACACTCCACCCCCCCACACCAAACCTGACCCACCTTCCGGGTCAACCTCGAGCCCATGTGGTCCCAAACCCCCAATCCCCAACCCCCAACCCTGAGGCATCCAAACCGGAGAAGAATACGGGGCATTGAGAGGCTGGCGGGGGTGGGCGAAGAGGTAGAGGGTACAGGAAACGCGGGTATCTAAAAAAAGATCCAAAAGTTGTGCAAGAAAAAGGAAGGAAAGGACGTGAGTGTTGAGGTGGTGAGGAGACTTCTTTTGTGAGGGAAGGCAGGAAGTGAGCCGACACAGGATCTGGTATTAATAGTTGTGTTTTTTGGTGGTGGTGGTGGTGGTGGTGGACGAGCGCGATCAAAAGCGTGATGAAAATAAACTAGTAAATAAGAGATGAAAATGTTGTGAGAAAAACATGAAATGTTTTATACTGTTTGAAGTGTTCAAAGAATCTAAACGTTGCATGGTGCTTAGGAGAAGATCCACTTACATTGGAAATCAATGTTGAGAGTTTAAAGTGTTATTTATCTTTTAAATGTCTTTTATGGCGAGCACATCTTTGCATTGTGTGTAAAGCCTTTTCTAATATACAGTCGATCAAGATGGGATATTTCCAGTGTACATGACAGGTTAGATTTTCACCAGAATTCACACATCTTGGAATTTTCACTTCCTAGGTAAAAGTACATAAACTGCAATGTACATAGTTTTTCCGACTTAACTAGAACACAGAAACTGAGAAAACGTACAGTATAAATGGAACGCAGCATAAGTCCATAAGTGTTATCTAGCCAGACTGTAAACAAGGGCCGAAGCTCGTCCAGTGTCAACATTAAGTATTATTTGTCAAATGAAAACGTTTTGGGTTTTTTTGCAATTAATTTTTATTTAGGCTTTATAATTGACTTTATCATAATTTATGCATTTACACAATCAGTTTGTTCACATTCTGCTTCAGATGGGATAAGAATATTTTTTATTACATTTTTTGGTATTCTTTTTATTCTATTCAGGGTGATTTATTTGGACATTTTAGTTCTAATAGTTTACTTGTTTTATTGGTTCCATTTGAAACCATACTTAATTTTTTGGGGTCATTTTCATTCTAGAATCAGAAGATAATGTTATTTTGAGCAAAAGGGGGGGAATGGTGCAACATAAAGCAATGAATAATAAATGGCAAAACAACAAAACTGATGCAATAAAGTCATGCATAAAATGAGGTGTTAAATAGAAATAGTGTCTGAATAATGATAATTCAAAGTATGGACTGAAGATTCAGTTGCAACAATATCATTTTACCTGGAATAATACATGTTCCATCATCAAATATTATCTTACAATTACATCTTAGCTTGAGAGTTGTGTATATTTTTTAAGAACACCGCTCTATCAAACAGAACTGTTCTTTCTTCAAGTACAAACACTGTCCAATATTAACGTGTATGTTCCGGGAAGTAGCCAGATCCCAGCTCAGACCTGACCAGCGCGTGAACCCTCTGACCAGCGCCTGGACCGGGCCAGCCGCTCTTTACTGTGCCGTAAATGTGTTTATGGTCCAGGGGGAGGAGATGTGCCGAGGAAAAGTCATTTGGGAGCGACTTCGGGTGCCTGCGGGGGGCGCTGCTGCGGGCACGGGTTTAAGATGATTGCACCCGGCTTAAGTGCCACTTGTAACATCGCATTTTTATTTATTTTTTTCTGCAGGGGGGGCACTGAGGAGTGCTGGACCTGCGCCTTGGGAGAGCAGGGTGAAGGAGGGAAATTCTGTGGTGATAATTGGAAACTGCAATTTTTGAAAAAGAAGTGAAACCAATAAAAAATGACTTTTATATTGTCCAAATGGAGAATGATTTTAAAGATTGGAGTAAGATGGAATCAAAGGGACTGTTGAAGTTTACAATGGGTTTGCAAAAGTAAATTATTTTATATGCTGTAGATCTTAAAATATCTTTGAATTTGATGGCCGCAGATTGGTGGTCAATACATTAATTTAACATAGAATAGGTTTGAAAGAGCCACTGGAACCTTTACCAAAGCTAGAAACATCAATTTAGGTCTGTGTCACAGTCAAAGTTTGTTATTGAGGTAATAATGGCGGAATTACTTACATTTGCAGTGAAAATAACTGCCTATGCTCATTTAGGACAATTCAGCAGGAGACTCGCGGGCAATAAAAATGTGTCTGTGGGCCGCAATTTGACCCCAGGCCATAGTTTGGACACTCCTGCTGTTAATGCAGTTTGGATTTGAGTGTTTTATTCATGATTTCAATCAATGTGCATGTGCTTAGTCCTTTTTTTTACATTTAAATGGCACTTTTTATGAAATGTTCAACTCCTTTTCCTTGTAGTGAAGATATCCAGCCCAGTCTCTCCTCCCTCCACCCCCTCCACCCCCTCCACTCCCTCCACTCCCCCTCCACCCCCTCCTCCCCTGCAGTCAATAACCTGACACCTTTTATGGCTCACGATTTCCTGTCTCACTCACACTTCCATAGACAGGCAATAAAGTACACCTTAAAGGAGACATATTATGCTTTTTTCCCCCCTGGGTGTTTAATATGAAACTATAACATAACTAGATCATTATTTTACAAATTGTTCACTGTAAAAAGCAATATTGGTCCACCGACTTCATGTTCAAAACTGCAGAAATGATAAGCCCTCCATAGTGTCATTGAACACCGTTATACTGTAGTGAAAGTCGTTTTTTACACAATGTTACTTCAGGGGGTCCATTATTAGCTTGGAGGTCTGACTTCTTTGCCTAGAATGTTCCACAATATCAACTGCAACGTGTGCTGGCAATAAAAACACCTGCATTTAAATAAAAGATAACCATGTCTAATCATGTACTGCGGGACATTCCAGGCAAAGCAATAACCTCTGATGACGAGTAACTAACAAACGCCTACGTCTTTAACAGCCGACGTATTTTCCAAGCTTCAAGAAACGCTGTTCACATGGTCCATTCACCAGAAGTGTGTCTTGTGTGAAGTGTTTAGCAGTACCAGATGATGGGATATCCTCACTGCCAAACAGCAGGAATCGTTTCTCCCATGCATTTTTCCCCTTTACTACATTCAGGTGCGGCGACTTACATTGTTGTTTATTTGGCCCGATTCCAGAAAAAAATCCTTTTCCTCCAGCGTGTTAAAACCTTCCACATTAAACTTAATAAGTGCACTTCAAACAGGCAAATCGGATCAATTAGGCAAATCTGGCAACGCGAGCTATTTAGGGGGAGAAATAAACTCGCCTTCGAAACACCACTTCACGGCTTTACTATCGTCTGCCAAACGACGCCAGGCGCAGGTTTGCTAGCACTTTTCCATTAAGTCATCGCTTTTCCTCGATGTGAATACGAAAGAGAAAAAGCGGGGCGAATGTAGCGGAGAAAGTGGAGATTTGGAGCGGACCCACAGCGCAGATGACATGGAGGAGCCAATTAGGAGGCCGTCATGAGAACCAGGCTCATCGGCTGGTTTCACTCTGGACCGCGGCAGTTAAAGTTAGCTTGTAGCGGCTAGTGCAGCGTGGAGAGGGTAGGGAGCAGGTGAGGACGTTGGGTTGGGATTAGCCAGCGGACGATTGACAATTTTGGAGTCATAGGATGAAAGGGGATGTGTGGCAACGGCTAGATATGCAATTAAGGCCTGCAGCTCTGGTCCCAAAATAATTCTCCCGTAGAAGCCTTTGTATTTCTTCATAAAATCAAACTGCTTTTGTTCGGCTGACGGGCACCAACAGCTTTCAAAAAGGTTGGATTTTGTAGGGCTTCTTCGTCGTTTTGACAACTTTTTCCCCGTTCAAAACCCTCAAAGAGTCTAAAATGTAGCTTTGCCTTTAGCCTAGCCAAAGTCTAGCCGCCATTGCCCTGATCGGTCACACGGTGGGCGGCGCTGGTCCCACCGTGTGACCAATCAGGGCGATGGCGGCTTGACACCGTAATTTTTTTGTCCCGGATAATTTGAACTAAGACAATCGCCATCTTTGTGTCATCTTCCAGTTCTTATTATACATCCATGAATTTAACCGAACTGGTAGCATTCTGAAACCAAAGCTAACATAGCAACATTTTTATATTTCTCAATCATATTTCCTACCCTGTTAGCATTCATGCATTTCATGATAACAACACTATTTTAATGTTTGCAGTTGGACGATCACAAACCCCATCCAGTCCAAAAAACAATAAAATAAACCAAAGAACACAACAAAACAACAAAACAGCCCACACATGTTCAGATCCAGGTTTCTGCAAGGCTGCTTCCATTATCCAGTCATGTTTCTAAGTGAAAGCACGTGAGGAAATCCTCTCTTTACACGTTCCATACGTCATCGCGACAAGCCCAGACAAAATAGCCCTCTTAATATATGCATTGCAAGCTCACCTACTTCCTGAGCCTAATACACCGCGAGCGCTAAATCAAAGCGGTTAGCCGTCCACGCTCGCCACTCCAACACTGCCTCTCAGGATATAGATAGAGCCGGCGCTGATAGCAGAGCTGCTATGACAGCTCCTGGCAGCCGGCCAAACACGCCAAGTGTGTGTATATATTTGTACGGCTGGAGAGCGAGGGGAGGGGGTGAGGGGGTGTCAGCTGAGGCAGAAATAGGCCAAACAGTGAGCGTACAGTTCAGTGGGTTCTTGTGTCCTGCCGTGGCCTCTGTATGCGCTGAGCGGGATATAGCGCTTTTCCCGTGGTATTTTTGAGACTTGTCTGGGGCGTAACGTGTAAATATAGTTTATTACACTCTTTATCACGTCCGGCTCCACCTTGCTCCGCTTTGAAATACATTTTTGGTTCATTCGAAGTCGGATTTGAGAAGATTTCGACTGCCTTATGTTCCATGTGTCACCTTATGCGCAACAAAGCTTCTGCACGGACTCAAGACAGAAAACTGTAAACATGAATCCGCAATGACAATATTTGGTTAGAGGAATATGTTTACTTCAGTGAATGTTGTGTCTGTCATGCAGATGGCTCCATAGCAAGAGAAAACTGAACTGGACAAAACTTTTTGAAGAGTAAACTCATCCAAGTAGCTTCTAGAATGGAACATAACTTATACTTACATGTAATTAATATGCATTGTCCCTTAATTAAATAATAAAAAATCAATCAATCAATCAATCAATCAATCAATAGCACTTTGCAGGAGGTACATAAATGGTTTCAGATTTCTAAAAGGTGACATCGGAAAGCATTTTAATTAAAAACGGTTTTCTGTTGTACATTTGACATCTTTATTAGAAGGTTTTGGAGGATTTTGTACATCAAACACATTTAATTGCCAGACTTACAGGCCATGCCCTTCTCAGAAACTTGGAACCTGGTTGGTAGAGTTTACTCACCCCAGCAAACTCATTTTTAGAATTTCAGTTCAAAAAATAGCCTGTACTGAACTACATCTTAGCTAGCAGGTAAAGTATAAAGCCTCATTCGAACTGCTCCACTTGCTTTTTGCACCAGCGCAGGGTAATTCAAGCCTTGTGTGTGTCGTTTCGTATGCTACATCATTTTATGCCGAAGCTAAGGTCTCAAACCGCCGTTCAAACACCAATCCATAAAATATACAGTAACAGACACTCCATCTCCGCTTTGCGACTTTCCACGCGCACAACGTTTGACACGCATCTGAAAAAAAAAACCGGCACGCCACATACCACCCGAGTGACGGAACAGCTTTTGGGACTTTTCAACGTCGCCGGGGTTTCCGTCTGATGTTCCAGGAGCATCTTGTTACACCTCCTTGGCAGTTTACGTAGCGTTTGAGCTTTTGACGTGCGGCGGGGGCCATGACAGTTTGACAGGGGACATGTGTAGCTCGTCTTCTGCCGTTGTGGCGCCGCTCTCATTACGTCTTTGTCCTCTCAATGTCACTTCTCCCGGGGACGTTGAGACATGATCGGCCATCGCGGGGGGAACTTAGCCGGCTATTAACAAGTCATTTCCCAGAGCAACAGCGCCATGCTACATCCATCAAACTCAACGCGCTCCGGGGAGAAAAAGATGATTCTGCCATGTTTGTTTGGTGTACTGGCTTTAATTAGGCAAATAGAAATGTCGTTTGGGTGTAAATAAGAGTCGTAATAGTTCCATTTTAGTATTATGACATGGATTTTCAAAGCACACAACGCAAGGTTCACAACAAACATGTTAAATTATCATACAACAAATAGGAACCAGGGAAAAACCTCACATTTAAAAAAAGGTTCTATGTTTGATATGTCGTGAGTCCACGATCTATCTGAACAAGGGAATCAGAGCTTTCCTTCATTGTGCAACTCCTCCAGGTTTCTAAGGGGTCTAAGGACACGGGGACTTTGGGACATTTGTCTGAGGACACGGGACGCTGGGACATTGCTAAATTCCTATGAACATTGTTTAATCTGTTTTCATTGTCGCCCTTCGAGGCAACTGCTGTTGTCACTTCGGGAGCTGCAAAAATACAATTAATTGAAAATTGAATCTACAGGAACCAGCACCAGCAGAAAAGCCCCCATGTTCTCTGTATACGCACGTTTCCACTTTGTTCTTAAACCTCACAGCTACGTTTATATTCATTCTCATTCACGTGCAAGCCAGGAAAACTGGAAAAGTTCCATTTAAACACGTTTCACAAAATGCCAGTAAACACGGGAATTACGATTGAGGCGTCCTGATTGGATACTCAAAGATCCCGATGACATATGTGGAGAAGTGCTGCATGTAACAGTTCAGTCCATCAAACTAGGACTCCACTGTGCTAGTCCCCTCCACTGTGCTAGTCCCCTCCACTGTGCTAGTCCCCTCCACTGTGCTAGTCCCCTCCACTGTGCTAGTCCCCTCCACTATGGACAAGCACGTGTGGCTTCATTCTTTTGGTTTGCTGTGTTAAAGTGGACGTAAAGCTTGCTTATCTATGTCTGCCATTTTTATTAGCAAGTAGAGCTACAAGGTTTTGGTTCCTAAATGTTTCTTGGTCACCGTTCGGACTTCTTCGGCTCTTTGACCTGCATTTAGTCTAGGATTATAGGTTTGGGGACAGAGACAAATCCAGTTTGGTTGTTTAGCTCATTCAGATTTCCCTGTGCATGTAAACGTTGGGACTGTCCCTAAACCTAACCCATATCCCAAATGTACCCATACCTAATCCTAAACCTCAATCTTAACCTATTTGAGACATAGCCTACTGTAAAAAAAAGAAAAATCCCAAGATAAGGGAACAAATCTATGTAGCTGGGGACCAACCAAGACAGAACTGGGACAACACAAGGACTACAGTGCAAAAAGAGGTCTGAATAAGATCTGAAGCGGGGCGGAACCAGGACCAAACCAGAGCTGAGACTTGGAAAAGGGAAATATTTGTGGTTCTCACCCCAAGAAGCCAATGTAGCACCCGAGTTCGCTCAACTACAGTTTGTGAACCATTGAGTTGGAACAACCTTTAATTTATGCATTCACTGGGAGCGAGTGTCATTCCCAATGTGTCAAGGAGAAGGGTTATTCAAGAAGTGTAGCTTGTAGAGCAAATATACACCAGGGCAAATACACCAAGTTACCTTTTATTCTTGCAATTTAAAGGTGCATATGACAGGTTTTTATGTGTTTATAATTATGACTTGGTTTGGTAGAAAAGTACTTTTGGTAAATGTGTATAATAGCTTTACATCAGTCAAGTGGCAGTTTGTTAGAGAAGCAGTTGAAACATAAATAAAGAAGTGACAGAATCCCTCCCATCTATGTCATTAACGCAAAAAAAATGTCATCTATAATATATATCCAAAATAATATAGTTTACATGCAAAGAACGGTTCAAACATTCATTTCCCATTTTTTATTGGACGAATCGTAACTATGTGAGGAGTTTGGGCCCTTGTTTACAATATTGTTGCTTGGTAACTATTGCAGAATACAGTATCTGCGGCTCAAGTCCAACCAGGAAGTACAGTTATACATTTACCCCCAAAATAAAGTTACATTTAAAGCTTCCCAAGACTTTTCGTAAAAAATAATAGTTGAACCAGCCATATGCACTTTAAATAAGAAACATAAAATAAAATAAATAAAATAAATAAAATAAATAAAATAAATAAAATAAATAAAATAAATAAAATAAATAAAATTAATAAAATTAATAAAATTAATAAAATAAATAAAATAAATAAAATAAATAAAATAAATTCATGGGTTTCAGCTTCCTGTTTACCGTGCCATTTTGAGTACATTTCAACCTTTAAAAGATAAATAATATTTTGTTCTGAATTGTTAATTACCATTAATCATCACACACGTTCCATTTACTTAGACATTCATTTTTCAGATGCATAAAACGAGTGTGATTCACCCCACAGTTTTTTCCCCCCAGTGTAACAATGAGTTCCACTTGAACTTCAAATCAACAGTTACAAATCAATAACCCTCCACCACCTCCTCCGCCTCTGCAGGGAATCCCATTTTGTGCCATCTCCAAGAAGGCCCTGTTTACTCTCGGATAGCGGCGTCTCCTCCTCGCTCCGCCTCCCCTCCGCTTGTCTGTGCGTATTAGTATTCCGCGGCGCCGACTTGCTTGTTTTCAACAGTTATAACACAATATCCGAGCTTTAAAGCTTTCATGTCGCACCTCCCCGTGGAATTAGCAGCGATCCTTGTGTGTCCTGGCTACTTCCAGATGGCTTTTGTATGGGCTTTTTATCTTCCGCTAGCTGCCTCCTTTTACTTTCTCTAGTGCATTTTCTTTTCTTTTTTTGCCCCATGCACATGAAAGTGCCGTCGGCGGATCTTTGCCTAGCCGGGTTCATTCGCTCCTTCATCCCAAAATATAAAAGTTTCAAAGCGGCGTTTCATGAGGGAGCTTCTTCCATAAATGGGATTCATAGCTTTCTAATCTGCACGGCGAAAATGATCTAAAAGCTTTCCCAGAGCTGTTGCCCCCACTTACATAATGCAATCAAACATCATAATAACAAATAAATAAAAGGTTTTTGCCGGCGGAGGATATTTACTTTTATTGCCGTTTATGTCACAAACAATCCTCCCACTTGCTTTTCCCTTTTGGGGGTGTGAAAGAACAGGATCTACAGCCAGACAGTCATGGCATTAACGCACATAGCGGTGGGCCGGAGTACAAGCAAATAAATCGCAAAGATGACATTGTGCTCAAAGTAAGGATTTACTAAGAACCCTTGGAAAAGATTGGAAAAACATATAGTTGTTGTATAGCTTCAACTATTATTTTTTTTTGTGAATTTGGTAATGCATTTTGAATAATGCTTGAATAATCTATTAGACAATAGAATGACTTATGGATTTTGAAACATTTCCTTGTTTAAAGAACTTTTTGTTTCGTTTTCTTACTATCTCAGCATGACCGATAATGTTTCTTTTGTCATTATATAAATCCAGTTCATTGCCAACTATACATTTTTTTTGTTTGAATTATATTTCGTCTACAGAAACATTATTGAGGCTGTAAGATGAAAAAACAAAGAACAATTTATATTCATTTTATATTTCTTTTCAATCTAAAATCAGAAGTACCCTCTGGCAATTGGCCTTTTTTCCCCCATCAAAGGTCGAAACAAACTCACTTCAAATGCCCTTCCTCATCCACACAACTATAATACGTACAAGTGCGTGAATCAAACCGATTACCTCCTGCTTCGCGGCCAACTGCTTAACCAACCACATCACCGCTCGTCGCGCCAACTTGTCCCGTCTTCCCAGACACCTTTTCATGCATTCCCAGCACTCTAACGCTCTTCTCAACCCAAACATGAAACCTTTCTCCCGTCTATGTTCAAAACGTCCTCTGTACTTCCCCACCTGTCATCCCTACCTACATTTACTGTCACTCCGCTTCAAACCCTTGCTATGATCCCCGTCCAGGCTGTCACCTGTACCGCCGACATCCCCCCACATCCCTCTGCGAGTCGACTGCCACCCCGTGTCCTGCCCCTCATGTCCCAACAGTCCGTGGCCTTGTGGTGAACGGCGTAACGAGGCATCATCGGAACGCCGTTGATTATTAGAGAACATTACGGGGTGAATGGACGTCAGCTGATTGAGCGTGACAGTTGGTTCATTGTTTGCCATTTGAGTGCAGATGGGTGCCGTTTCGTGTGGGCATAGCGTTGTTAGAGTAACTGAGCGGGCAGGAGCAGGTCGGTATTGTAAAGGTGAATTGTGACTTGTTGTTAGGGCTGGAAAAAAACGCAACTTAGTTCAACCTTGAATTCAAACGACCGTTGTTACAATAGGAAATGACATTACGGAGAAATAATTCAAGTGAAGTTCACAACTGAGTCTTTGTGGAGGTTGTTGACATGGCGATAGATACCTCAGAAAAGTAAACGGATTGCTTTGTAGATGTTAATATATAATAGCATTTAGCCCGCAGCTGACGTTAGCATTGTTGGATATTGCTACAAATGTGTCTTGTTGGACCACTTTATTCTTCTATGTGTCTGTATACAATAAACATTTCAAAGTATGCATTTGATCTCGTTGAAAAGTGGGTTTAAGATGAGATCTTCTACGTTAAAATTAATAGATTGCTGCCGGGAGGGGGCGTTCCCTTGGATGCAGACTGTATCCATGCACCATTATATTGTGTGGTTACTACTGTCAATTAATCAGATTAATCACTCTTTTTTGAAAGATTTTGTGGCACGTAGGCTTTATTGGACAGGACAGCAGCATTAAATGAGGAAAGCGAAATACAACGATAACGTATCGCAGAACTAAAGTGTGGGGTCGAGGCCCTTCGTTGTTGCTTGCGGGTGTAACTGGCGCTTGAATGGGGACTGGATTTGGTAGGATTGGCAACTTCCAGTGATCTGTATTTGACCCATTTTACTTCTTTATTATTGCCACAGGCTTTACAACTTGTTGTATTACCATGGGTCTATTTCCATGTCTTAATGACCTTAACAGATGCAGTCAAAACAGAAGGGAAGGATGTTCAGCTTTTGTGATGGGAATTAAAGTGTTAGCTATAACATATATTTTATTATTAAGTACACATATAATGCAAAATTACCTCATCAAAAACATACCTGGAGATTTATTTAGCCTCATTCCCGCTAGTTTGAGGAACCATGGAAAATCCCTCCCCTCCGACAGAGCCACGTCAGAGCTTCGTCAGTTATCGCAAGTGTTTTTGACTGACAATCTTCTGCGGTTTTTAAGTC
This sequence comes from Eucyclogobius newberryi, assembly GCF_026437365.1. Classification (NCBI taxonomy): domain Eukaryota; kingdom Metazoa; phylum Chordata; class Actinopteri; order Gobiiformes; family Gobiidae; genus Eucyclogobius; species Eucyclogobius newberryi. Next base: position 27,381,169 of record NW_027315779.1, read on the forward strand.
CATAAATCATCGCCAGACTCATTCTGTGCTTTTCTGCCGTCTTATCACGATAAGTACAACTGGGTGCTGAGACCAGGTAATAAGAGCCATGCTAACCCTTCAGTGAAATGCTTATCTTATCTTAAACCGTAAAGGTAGTAAAGTAAAGGTACTCAAGAGCATGATTAAAGGCTGATAGCACAACAAATAAAGCATCATATGTGCCCTTTAATGGATTCTTGTTGCTAGCGCCTCAATCGATGCACAGTGAGCATAGACAAACTTAATTTGCTTAACATGCAACATACATTCAACGTCCGTTTGGAATATGTCAATGGCTGCTGCCGAGCTGCGGCACTTTTTTATAAAGTTGGCATTTGCGTCTAATTGCTGTAATTGTTCCATTGCGCATCCGTGCCGTCACCATCGGGTTTACTTTACATTACCCCGCAAAAATTAAAAACATTCCATTGTTTACCGTGATAGAGCTGCAAGCGCTGCCATTTATTTACCCACCGTTTACCAAACATGCCGCCTTTATTGGATTCCCTGCCATTTTACGACAAACCATTCCGCGCACACACGACATACAAAGGTGGCCCTGAACGCTGCCCCATCTGCATCGGTCAACAAATATCTTCTGGACGACATTTTAATTGGAATCCGTGCAGAATTCACTATGCCCATCTGAAATAAGAGGCTTTTCATTGCAGCGATCACATCAGAGTTGCGCGCGTGTGTGTGTGTGTGTCCCTGGGAGCTGTCCTGGATCCTACTGCCGCCGCCCCCCTCCCCATTGCCCCTCCCTCTCTCTCTCTCACTCCCTCTTGCTCTCTCTCTCGCACGGCCCAAATCCATACAAGCCACAGGCCCCTCTCCAATCTATTTTCTGCTCAGCTGGTTTTAAATGAAGTTATTATGACTCATTAAAATGCCCACAAGCTGGTGGAAGTCGGCCAATTACAATTTAAATTTAGCCTCCTGCTCTCTCAGCCTCGTCTCCGCCCCCTCCCTCATTGTTTTGGGGGAGACGAGTTTCGCATTCATCCAGGTCAGGTCTCCGAATGTAAATGTGTCTTCTCATGCGGTGGAGACGTTCGAAGTTGTGTATCGTCTCGCTCAGTTGTACAGTAGATACAGTCGCGGCTTCGCCATATAAGGGGGCGTGTTCTGCCATGGGTGGGAACTCTCCATTTATTCAATAGGAAATGCAACTTGTTCCCTCTTCTGTGTGTATTTGAAGCAAGTCACGCCGAACCTGAGTCGTAATGGAAGTTGTTGGCGTGGCGTTACCTGGAAAAGTAAACCGACTGTTCTGTAGATGTTCAATGAGGAAGGATTGTGTTAGCATTTAGTCTGCATCTGCCAATAGCATTCTTGGATGACTAGCAAACATCAACTACCTTGATTGTTGATAGAATGTTGTAAATTGTTGGACATAGATACATTGATTCATTTTTAGAACTGTAAATTCAACGTTTTTGCTTCCCAAACCGATGTGAAACTATAACAAATATTTAGCGCAGGTACTAGCGCAGCAAACGAAGCAATAATTCGAAAAACAAAACCTGTCAAAACCTTTCAAATGCACTTTGAGCCGATCTATGGGCGTATTTCGTCTAATTGTACATCAAACAGAAAAAAACATCTCAGTCTTTTCCCGAACATCTGCTGTGGCCCTCGCTCAGCACGGCCAACACCGCTAATTGCTATTCACAGCAGCTCTACTGGACCTCGGTACTGTGCCACACCGGCGCTCGCGTGCACGCGCTCACACAGACACGCTCGGCTGGTGCTTGATGTTTTTGCCAGAGCCGGCGGCCTTTTATTTCATCTTAACCAGGCTCACCAGAAACACTTTCAAATTTAGCCCCTTTATACTGCTTTTATGTAATTGTGGTCGAGGCTTCACTGGCAATTACATGTGAAACAATGGGGATTAATTTAATGGCGCACAATGGATGAGAACGCCACGGCATAAAACACAAACGGGGTAAATAAGGCGTTATTCGAGAGAACACTGGGAACAGCAAATACAGAATATATACTGGGAAAAGCAAATTAAAAGATCCTATGTTGTGCTAGCATGGCTTTAATGAACTTAAAGCTGCATTATCCAACGCGTTTCTCCTCAGAAAGGGTATTTTCTCTACAACCGGTCCTCATCTAATTAGAAAACACTGAATCTATGGCAAACTTACAATAAAGCACCTTATGTGAAGCTTGGGTTGAAAGCTGATTGGCTGTCTTTTGGTGGTCCACCCGGCCGTACCTCGTCTGAAGAAGCTGTTCTAAAGGTGTGCTGAAGGCTAACGAATGAGTGCGTGCGAATGCTAGCGAAGTGCCAGCGGGTTTGTCAAAGCTTGGAGCGCGTTAGATACATTTAATAGCAACTGAAAATCAGCCACTCCAGTTTGAAAAAGATCCAGAGTGTCCTTTGTGTCGTTCAACCTCGCAAGGTGAGATTGTGTGCGCTGGTGGAGGATACTTATGGCTATTATTAACTATTTTATTGGTGATGACGATGTCGATTTTACTGCACGCTGAACTTTTAGTTGGGACGCCAGGAAGATTCGAAACCACCCCCATTAATTACATTATAAAACACATTCAATTTAATCAACTGGAGGTATTTTTTATTGTCAAAATGCAGTTTGATTCGTGGTGTCACCGGCTTGTCACGTGGAGATAAATCATTTTAACGACGCAAAGCAACATGATTCAACAAATACGTGGCAAACCATATTATCTCAACTCCAAAAATCCTCCCTTGTTTTTCCTGATACAAATACGGCAACAGTAGAAGTAAAGGGTGCTTTTTCTCCCATCTTCACCTTATGTACACTAGGTCTCGCCAAGTGCACTCAACTGCTCTGACGGTGACTGGCGAGTGCCTTAAACCTCCTCGATGTGTCCGAGGAGTAGCCCCCCGGAGGATCTACCGTCAGGGCGGGCCGCTCCGTCATCCTGACACCAGTGCGCTCTTCTCCAGCACCCGGAACTATAAAAAGACGCTCGGAGAGATTACCTACGGACCGGGCAGAGACTTCCACCTGATCCCCGCTCCGAGGCCCCTAAAGCGACACTTAGGCCGTTCAGACAGCGAGGACCCTGAACGCGCCGCGACCTAATTTAACATCAAATGACAGCTGGAGTCTACCGTCTTCTCCTGGTTTGTGGAAAGGTAGGGAAGGAAATGGAGCGTGTCGCTTGGTATAATTTTAAGATGAAGAAAAAGATGATATTGACATGGAATCACATTGAAATTTAACTGTAAATTAGTAAGCCTATTTCTATATCTTGTTTTTTATTATCGTTCATGGTTGTATATTGCACTGAATCGCCAAAGCAAGTTCCGGTGTCTGTGAATTCTGTTTATTGACAATGGCAATAAACCTTTTCTGATTCGGACATTGCATCTGAATACCACACCTGACCTCTAGCTGGATGGAGCTTTTACTTTTCCAAGGAGTGAAATATTATAGTTTATTAAGGCTATGGAAATATTATTGGCAAAGGAACATTTGCAGCATTTGTGGAGTCGGGTTTGTGGAGATGCAACCGCCCGCTCACTGTAAGGACATGCTTTTTTCTATGCAAAAATAACATTAAAAAATTGCTTTTTGGTCATTGTTATACAAGTATGTCGGCTAATCGCTACTTGGATGAGTAGCAACATTTGTTCCAAGCTTTAAAAAAACTTCCAATTCCAGTTGAAAGAATGAAGAAGGTTTCACGGTGCAGCTTTAAGCTCTTTAAAGATCATAAAGTTTAGGAGGTTTGCCACTTCTGAGACCTTTCTCCAAATCCTCAGCGATGGTGCGTGCTCAAGAGTACCTAGCCAGAGGATTAGCTCATCGCGCACGTTGTAGCTTGACGGTGGCAATAGCGTGAACGTGTTTGCCACAGTGTCACCAAAAAAAAAAAAGAAAAAAATGAAGTGACATCACATTTCCAAACAGCCAACCCATAATTTGAAGTTAGCGCTCATTCAAATCCATTTTCCCTCGCCCCGGCTCACCTACGGTATCACTTGCATTTCCAGGACAGGGGATTAATCGTAGGCCCTTTTACAATAATTGACTTTTACCACCCCCCCGCACGCTACTGCTGCACGCACATGCACACGCACACACACACACACGCACACGCACATGCACACACACACACGCGCACACACACGCACACGCCGAGGCCGACAACAAAGCTGCTGTGGTGTGGGAGGGGTGGAGAGAGGCCATGATGAAGCGAATCCAAAATCCAATCGTCTGTGTACTTGTTTTGAGCAGAAGGCACACAGTGTACTGTACTGAAAAGGGCCATAAAACTCACTTGCGGCTGACGGCAAAAAAAATAAAGAATAAGACAAAAAAGGAAGAGAGGGTAAGAAATAAAAAATGGTTTGGAAAGCACAAAGACGTCGCGGCAATCACACTCCATCAAAACACTTTGTCTCGCGCACAAAAATACGACTTGGCATCAGAGCGGAATACCAAATCGGGCCCATTAAGGGAGCACAGGGGCAGCCGCTACTTAGCAACCAAAAAAAAAAAAGAGGAGAGGATTTAGAGCTGCAATATCCCTGTAATAAAAGGAATAAGATCAACTCCTCGCGGCTTTTTCTTTGGCAGTCAAAGGGCCAAAAGCCAAAGGAGCTTTACGCTTTGTGACAGGTGCAAAAAAAAAAAAAAAAAGTACGCACGAGTTCACGTCTGATATTCAGATACATTGACTTCATTGGCCCGCATAATTTGACAAAAATAAAAACACATTCTGGTTTTTAATTTTAGTTTTGTTTTTTTAGTTAAATTTGTAGCTGTAGAAAATGTTTCCAATTTCATTTTTTTAAGTGAACAGCAAACACAATTCCATCTACGACTTAAGTCATAATGAGCAAATATGAATATTCAATATGGTATTAAGTTGTTGCTAAGCCCAAAACACTATTATAAATGATTTGTTCAAGTTATTAATAAAGTGTTACCAAAAATGTATTTACCAATGGCAGAACTGTATTCTATTTTCCTCTTTAATTAAATTTAAAAAAAATGATGTAGTCAAAAATATAAAATGAACATCATTTATTACCTTTATTTAACCAGGTAAGAACCCATTGATATCGAAACCTCTTTTTCAAGGGTGACGTGGGGCAAATACAAAAATATTTTGTCTCTATAGAAATGGTGGAGGGTGAGGTTGTATTGTATCACTGTTGGGATTATCATCATCATCTGAGGCCATAAAAAAAGCACTGTGCGTACTTGGGGCATTGTCAGTGGATTACTTAATGACATAATTGCGGTGAGAACACTAAACCCAGTGTGGTTTATGGGCCCGGTCGGAAGGCTGCGTTCCAGATCGGTATGTGGGCTGTATAAACATTTGATTATTATTACATGGTATTCACTGGTATTTACTTTGCACAGGTGAATTAAAAAACAAACAAACTATCAATACAAGTGCTAATGAAGCTAACAAGTAGAAATATGACAAAATAGCTTGAATTCTAAAAGTTTACAGTCATTACATTTAGGCTTGTGTTTCCGCTAGGTGGGTGTACGGTCTTGCCCTAAACACTGTGCGTGGAGAAAACAATACAACCTGAACCATTGAAAGCTGCCAAAAAAGTGTCAGAAAAGTGCTGGAAGGCAGGGAATGCCATAAGGAAAACGCTTTTGAGTGATGAGACAACTGCCATTTCTGGAACGCAACTTTACAGCATACACAAGTGTTTCTGGTGATGTTTTGGAGATCACTACAACCTAAAACATCTTTAAAAAATAACTACAATGTTTTAATAAGTTGAAAAACCAGAGCAGTACATATTCTGGCAAGTGTGGCAACTGCCTGCTGCCCGAGTGAAGCAGCACCTTTGCACAACTCGAGTACAACAGGCAAGAGATCTCCCCGCCCACATTAAAAAAATAAATAAAAGAATAACATGAAACAAAAATCAGCACTAAAAAGCTCCAGATGTAAAGCAACAGCAGCAGTCGGAGTGCAGTTTGTAGACAATGGAGATAAGATAAGAACGGTTGTATTTATCCCTCATCAAGTGCAACGATCACAATCCCGTTTCAAAGTGCTGTGATGAGTAAACCAGGAAAAAGTACAGAATGTGCTTGTGCAAATAAAAAAGGGATGTGTTGAGCAAGTCAGCAAAGGTTACCAAGTTGTGGGAACAAAATCTTGATAATATATTTTACATTTGAACCAGCCTTCCTGTATTAATGAATGAATAATAAATGGCGTGGTCAGCAATTCTTTTAAAAATGTGACGTTTGAACCAGCTACAGTCTGGTTGGTGGACATATGAATACTATGGCTACAACAACTACACTCTGGATATTTTCTTAGTTATAGCAACACAGTGACCTTTGTCAGCATTTCTCTTGTTGCGCTATACAAACAAAAGCTCTACACAGTTGGTAACCAGCCCACATTTTCAAAAACATACTTTTAAACGGCCAAGCAATCAAGCAGGAAGTCATACGATGATTTAATAGTGCTTTTTGTGTGTGTATTGGATGACATGCAACTGCCGCACTGGGCCAGTTGTCAACACTATGCAATTATTTTGTGATTATTTGTCTGAAAGTGTGTGTATTAGCATCTTTAGCTAGCAACAGGTTAACGTTACGCTCTATTAGCAATATCCTTTTGAGACAAACCTAAATAACTGCATACCAGCACCTGGCAATACTGTTATCGAAGTTACATGATACATTAAAAGATTCATTAAAAAAAAAAACATTGAACAAAGTCTTAATTCATCATGAACAACTAGTTTATTAAGGCTTACTTAATGGTCAAACCAGTTAATTAAGTGGTTACAAAGTCTGAATCATTCTTAATAAACAATTTGCTCAGAATAGAATTGATGTTATCTTGATCCACATAAATTGTAATACATTTACATTTTAACAGACAACGTTTTGCACACACAAAATGCCAAACTTCTATCGCGGTACGAACAATGTCTTCAGTTGGTTTGAAGGCTCGGAGCTGCCATGACGGGAGCGGTAAGTCAACAGGCCGGAGGAAGTTATTCCAACAGCAGCTGAGGCCGGGAGAACCAGGCTTTAGGTTACACTAGTAATGCTCATAATGCATGTGAGCTAACAATGTCCCCGTTAGCATGTGCTATTGTCAGCAACGCAAGGAGTGTGGGATTTCGCTTCTTTTTTACATAGAACTGGACGTTAATATTTAAAGTCATGCAATCCTGTATGTAATTTTGAAATTTTATAATAAATAATCAATTACTTCAAAAATACAAAATCTAAAACAGACAAAACATATTTAATCAACGGTGTTATGCTGCAATCCAGTTGTCCTCCGACTTGTAGATTCTCTCACATCTTAAAATTTCTTCATGGGAATTTGGGCAACATTCCAGGGCACTGAGTTTATCCGAGTTAGGCAACCCAAAGTAAAGTTTAACATCTAACAGGTAAAATATTGATGGTTCTTGTGTTATTTTACCATTAGTTTCTCAGCTAACGCGGAAAAAAGCTAAAAAAAAAACAAAAAAACTTAAAATTAGATCTGTATTTTGACAGATTTACACTTTCCCAGTTTCTATAACTTGTTTTGAGTAGTCGCTGTGCATAAACTGTAATACACTGCTCAGTTTTTCCTGATTTGACAACTGGAACACAAAAACACACCGCAAACGTCTCTCCGAGCTCCGACCTACAAATGTGACGCAGCATTTTTATAGGCACTCATTTTGCTTTGTTTTGTATTTTTTGGTCATTATTGGTACATTTCAGGCGACGGTGCTATGTGGGTTGTTACAGGCAGCCATTTGATTACCTTTAAAATTACATTTGGAGCCAAATATAAAACTGTTGACAGACGAAGAATGGGAAAACGGTACATTACAATACAGGACCAGAAAGTCACATACCTGGAAAGATTTCTGCTGGAAGAATGTCTCAATTTTTTTCATAATGTCCAAGTGCTCACTATTACTCCCTGCTGGAGAAATGTTGGTTGCCAGGAAGCACACCTTTATCATGTGTTTATCCTGCTCAAAAATACTGTCCAGAAATCAAAAAGGCACTAGACAATTTTTGACATAATCATCCCACTCAATTTCAAAACTCTTTGGCCTCAAAACTCTTGCCATGGACACAATAAATGGATACCTTTGGAACATACTCCTGGTGGAAGCGAAAAAGAAATGGATGACACAAATTGCGCTGACGATCAAACACTGGATTATAATTAACAGGTGATCACAATTGGACTTAATTTGAAATTGGACATATTTGACCGACTTTGGACCAATTTGGACGTTTAATTTTGGAGTTTGTGTGCCTTAGTTTTACCTCGATGTCTTTTATTGAGATTATCTTTTTTTCTGGCGCCAATCCGGGCTACTTATTCTCAAACTACTGGCTTTTATTAATAGCATTGGCCCCTTGTACCCTGCTCTCCACTCTCCCTCTCCCTTGCGCACACACTACTCGGTACACACAGTCACATTTAGGAATTTGTGGCCTGGAAGGCAGTCAACTTTCATTAATTTCTGGGTTTGGGTACAGTACAGTGTGTTCCTGGACTCACATCTGCGAGCGATCATAAATGCTGGAATGCTTGGCAGAACATCCAGACCTGCCGGCACAAATATGTCGTCATCGGTGCAGTCGCGGAGGGGATAGAGCCCAAAAAAAAATTGGAAAAAAAAAAAGAAAAAGAAACAGCTGAAAACCAAACGCGCCACAGCCAGAGGAGGAAATGCATACAGAGTAATGTTATGGGATGTTATGGCATTTGAGATGACAGAGGGGAAGTAGCGGGGTAGATTTACGCTAGCATCCGTCGGAAATTTTAAAAACATATGCTGAAGGGATTGAGAAGAGGTTGTCCAGAGTGAAAAAGAAGACAAGTTTGAAAACGGATTAGGGTTAGAGAAATTGCTGTGGTGATAATCATAAAAGCTGCAACTAAATGATAGGTGTAATAAAAATGAATGGATTGGCAACAACAATTTTTTTTTTTTTTTAGAAATAGTATTGTGATTGCGTAGTCCCATTTTAGGCCTGGTTTAACCCTAGAATAGTCATGTTTGAGATAGATTTAAATCTGGTGGTACTCAGAAAGTTAATTATTTAAGAAGTAGTTGGCTTAATTATAATGGTAGATAAACAGGTAGTACTAAATAAGTGTCATTTTTAACAAACTTGTACAAAAGCTCTAAACTTAACCAAAATAACTGTTCCTAAACCTAATTCTGACCTTGCCTTGAATGTGAAAAAATACATTCTAAAAATTAAACAATGCAAAATTGCGGTTGTGTGGCAGAAGATGGTTGTGAGGGGAAAAAAGCCCCTTTGTAAGCCTACTTTAGCCTTAATAACATCTTACATCTTACTTTTAACTGCACTAGTTAGCAGTATTAGTACCGCAATTTATCTTCGCAATTATTTTACCATTTCTTTTTTCAATTACACCACGTTTATTTGCCTAAACCCCTCTTAACCGATTCCACATTTTGCAGATTGTTAACGTTGCGCTCTTCCCCAGCATCGGCAGTTTGTGTGGGCACCCCTGATCCCACGGCGGAGATGAGGATCACGTCGGAAACAAAGCTTTTAATTTAGTGCGCCGGGCGTAACATCTGGTCGCGCGTCACATGCTAAAGCCGCGCTTGTTTGTATGCAGACGTGCGGGAAGGTATTAAAAACAGCACCGGGCAGGGTAATCGCTAATGATGGCGTCGTCAGTTAGCGGCGAGTTAGCGTAGCGTGCTATATCAGAAGTTGTTTTCCTATTCAATGTCAGAGTCCTGGCCGCAGTGTGGGAGAAGTGGAGAGGCTTGGATAGTTGGCTGAGTAATGGGAACAGGGCTAGCATACCAGAGCTAGCCGTGTGACAAACCATGAGACAGTGGAAGATTGTGACTGTGTGAATGCAACAAGTCAGCAACACTTTAGCAATGGAGACAACAGGGCTAACCCTTTGTCTTTTACAGGTCACCGATGTAACAGCGTTTGTAAAGAAATAATAAGTGAATGCAGGCCATGGATCTTTTTATTATTAGGTATTTTCATGACTGTCCTTGGGGTCATATAAAAATCCTTCTTAAATTCTGTGTTAAAGAGATAGGCCAAAAAAAAAACAAAAAAAAAAACATTCTCAATATATATAAAATGTCTACAACAGCAAATTTTAGTAATGTACAATCCCCCTTGTGGAGAAAGTAATAAGTTAGTTACTCTTAGCTTGGTAACCTTAACATAATTGTACCAGGCAATAAATAAACGCATATTTAATCAATAAATAAACATCAAGATTATTATTATTAAATATTTGTAATAACATTTACATTTTTCTTTTAATAAATTGTTTGGATAGATGTGGCCAAAACAAGGCCCATAACTTAGATCAGCTAAAAATGTAAAGATCACAAATGCTTATTCGGTTTATGGTTCAATTCCTAATGCGAGTCTTGAACTACAGTATCTTGACATCATCACACTGTTCCCTTGCGCAAGACACCAAACCAGAATTGGTATAATGTTGTAATTTGCCGGCGGCCGCTCGCACTTGTCCATGCGTATGTACAGTAAACATAGGATTAGCCTTGTGGAGCGATGAGGGCGCTCAGACGGAAATACGAGTTGGAGGAGGATTCGGGGGCTGTTCACGGAGAGGATTATCTTATTACGGCAGATGTTGAGCGCTATCATACGCGCTTGGTCTGGGCTTGTAGGCTGGCAGGAAAACACCAAGAGATACAAGGATAAGATAAGGCAGCGTCGCACGTTAGGCAGGTTAGCAAAGTGGTTGGGGTTAGCCATGAAAAGGTATAAACCTGATGGTGTAAACTAGCATAATTGTCAACTTAAAAGGGGTGGATTTAGCCTTGTAACACTGTTTTGTTTGTTCTTTTTCTACAATGCATTTACAACGTTTACCGCTTGCAATTGTTAGGAAGTTATTGATGTTTAATCATTTTATTTCAAACCTAGCATGTATAGGTTTAGCTAAGAAAAGACAAACATGTTGGTAAAAGCTAGCATAATGGGTCTATTAGCCTATAAAAGGTTGGATATTTAACTTTTGACAGCCTATTTTTCCAACAATGCCATTTAAAACCTTTATAGTTAGAGCCTCAACTTGTTACTTATTAGAAAGTCAAATTTGTACATTTATTTTAAGTGTGAACCTAGCATGAGTAGGTTTAGCCATAGGAAGCCATGAATGCTAGAAAAAGCTAACATTATTTTTTCACTATTATTATAAAATGTTCCAATTTTAGCTTGTAACTGCCCTTATTTTAAAGCCTCTATAATTAACCTAACCTTAACCTTCAAATGTGTATTTTTCTATCTTAATTTTAAACTTGGAATATGTAGGTCTAGCTATGAAAAGCCAAAAATGTTGGTAAAAATAGTGTCTTAATTTTTGTATATTAGCCTGTAAAACGTTGAGATTTTGCTTGTAACTGCTTATTTGTCCCACTGTGCATTTAAAACTTGTTTGACAATTAAAAAGATTACATGTTTTAATTGTTAGAAAGTAAGAAAATAATGCATGAGTAAGTTTAGCCATGAAAAGCTATCACCATAATTGCCTTAGCTATAAATTGTGTCTTATTTCACATCAATGAGAGATTATTTTGTCATTTCTACTGAACATTAGAGGAAATACATTGCACAACACAACAGTTTCTTATTTTGTGATGATTTTGCCCTGGTTTATTTTGAAGTATTTACCAAAGCTGCAATATTACCGATTTGGAAACAAGTGCTAGGCCTCAAATAATTGCTTTGTTTTTTTCCATATAATTCCATTTACAGCCACTGATTCACCCCACTCTCCATCTGGACAGCTAGCACAGCCTGTCAAACATTAAACACCAGAGCCCAGATAGTGTCCAGATAGCGTGGACAGGACGTAACAAATAAAGAAATATCCTGGCACGCGCTCCACTGTACGTACTGTACCCTGGAGGTGGCAGGCAGCCCAGACTGGAGACGAGCCAAGATGGAACACCGCAGTCAGGCAGAACGAGGGGGAAGAGAGAGAGGGAACTACTGTATGTCTGACCGACTATGATCAGCTTTATACGTAAAAGTGTCGGAATTTGTACCATGTTACATTCAATTTGATTTCATTTGCAAAACTTTTTAATTGTGTAGAATAGAACAGAAAAAAACTAATTACATCTAATCTCTCCAGGGGTTTTTTACCTTATGATATTCAAATTATCCTTGCCTTCTAAACAAATTTGGATCAGCAGGACTTTTATAGATATTGCAAACAACAAAACACCAGCTCTTTGACATTATGAAAGCATCCAACTCAGAATTCTGCAACGGAATCATCTCGAAACTATGAAAATGTTACTGGTTTTAGCAATTCAAAATAAATGGGACAAAGAAGGAAATTGTGTTGTAACCGATGAAGAATGGGAACATATATTCTATAGGGAATATTTTCTATATCCATGTCAAAGGGCACATTATTGACAGGGAATTAGAGCTTGATGGAGAAACTGTGGCTCGTCACGATGTGTTTTGGGACTGTCCTAATGTTCATAAATACTGTACTAATACTGTACTGTATTAATGAGGCGCCGCCAACTGTCTTTAACACCGATATTCACTTTGACTTTAAAACAATGTGTCTCGGGTGTAAAACTCCAACAATGGAAATGGTTGATGAATACCAGTGAAATGTACTTTTGACTCCAGTGAAAAAGGCTAAAACCAAAAAAAGATGTCTGAGATGGAGCAGTCTATCAAAGAAGGGACTGAAATAACTTTAGACATTTACAAAATAGAAAAATTGACTTTTACTTTGAACTTGAACATGGATAAATTGACCAGACACTAGGGAAGATGAGACGGATACATAGGGGGACATAAGTCTCTTTTTTGTCTCTATTTATTTCTTTTTTGTTAGTGTGTTGCACTCAAAAAAAAAAAAAAAAGATACATAAAAAAAAAAAAATCAATAAAAAATCAAATAAGTAGGACAATAGAGAAAAATAAAAGTATACATTAAGTATATTAATATAATAAAAATGTAGAGAGGTTACCGGTAATTTTCACCTTTATCCCAACATATGTCAGTGAATAATTTTTACCCCATTATTTAGTTTACCAAGACATTTGAGAGGGTCATTTTATCCATAGCCTGCCATTGTGACGGGCCTTTCTCTTTTCAAACAGTCAAACCCATTTTGTTTTGGCTCACATTTAGACTACGTGAAGTGCATCCATGTCTACACTGTGATATTGCTATACTTGCTATACTGTAGGCAGAGCATTAAATAAACCCACCGTTTAACAGCGACACAGAGAGAGAGCAGCGGGCAGTAGCGTCTGACACTGGACGCATCATGCATACCAACAAGCCGGACTCATCTCCACGAGGACCCACAATTTCATGCGCTTTCCTCAACCCGTTTGGAGCGCGGGGTAATCAATAGTTGGTAAATTGCAAACCCCCAAAATACTCAGCCTGTTCTATTAAGATATAAACGTGGTGGGACATGGATTACGTGGCAGTCGGGAGGCCAAAATATTAGCTTTGCGATGCAATGGTTTTCCTGTGGTTTTCCTACAAGTGGCTGGACACTTTTTAAGAGTCGATTCAGACACAATACGGTTTAAAGAACATATGTAGTTTCTGATTTAAGTAGTAGGGTTGAAAGTGAATGTGGGGGGGGGGGGAATTGAAACTATCATAACAACTTATTTATAATGTTTGAAGCATATTAAAAGGACAAAACAAATGTGATAAGAAATCTTAAAGTAGTAAGAGAAACAAAAAAATCCATTGATCAATTTTAGATACGATATTAAAGTAGCATTAGCCTGCGACAAGATTTCTTCCCGCGCTGAAATTACTCTTTGTTCCACCATGTGATGTCATTAAGTGGCGATCCAGAAAATGTTTATGAACTTCTTTCAAATTCTTTAGATTCATTCTCAAGTTTTAAGCAAAGTGCAATTTTATTAAAACCTGCCCCACCAGTGTAAAGTAAGAGCAATGCTTCTAACTGCACAATCCAATAGCCGAAACTGTAAAGGCGTGGCATATAAGGTGACTAAACTCTTCATCGTAATCTTTTGAGACCTTAATCCTTCCCTTAAATGTAAAATATTTCCGTGATTATTAAAAGAGATCAGATGTGAGTCATCAATGTTTGCGAAGCTTTTGAAAACCAGTATTTCGAATAACTGGCTGGCATCTCGTGCAAACACGGCAGATAACAGGAACCACTGTCAGTTCAATCTTAGATGCAGACATAACAATAGATCCCGAAGTGCCAACAGATTAAACCACCAGTAAAAAGGACACAGACCTGAGAAGACCTGGAGAAGAAGGGTTCGGAAACACTAAAAAACGCACATGCAATATTAGTAGAAAAATACTTAAAATGTCAAAATAGACCACATTTTTCAGTGCCAGCCACATCACCTTTGAACACTTAGTACATTCTCAAAAGCCCCCAGAATGTTAAATATTTATTCAAACTGGTTCATGACTTGCTTAAGTGTCATCACATCAGACGACGATATGATAAAGGAAATTGAAAAAAAAAAATAGAAAGAACTCGAACTTGCGCGTCTTAAAAAAGCCTTGGCAGTCAAACGTGTCGTCTGCGGCGGCGGCGGAGGTGGAGGAGTTCAAAAAAGTGCAACAAAGAAACAACAAAACCTATCAAAGCGCTGTCTTTTCTCCTAACCGTCTCCTGTGTGCTCGCATCGCCTCGCCAGACCAAAGCGCCTCGGCATCGGCGCTGCAAGGTTCGAGTCGAGACAGCCCCGCTTGGGAGCAAGAAGTAGAAGTAGAGGGGTGAAAAAAAAACTAGCAAAAATGGGTAAAGAAAGAAAAAAAAAAGAAAAAATACTTGTGCACTTGCTTGTCACTGCTGCTAAAAATACGCTGCCCACTTCTTCCGCTTGGCTGCGTTTCTCAAGGTAGTGGTAGAGAGAGGGGGGGGAGAAAGGGAGGTGGGTGAACTTTTGTATGATGTAATCCTAGCCAAAAGGAACTAAATGTCACTGTGGGTTAACCTGTTGATAACATGTTTTTGAATAGCTAATCATTTAAAAAGAAGGCTTGAAACAGCACAGATTCTTGACCCCACTAAATCCTTTATGGAAGCTGAGATAGTTAAAAGTCACAGTTTTACTGAAAAAAGTTATAATAATGTCTTTAACTGCAATGTGATTATGCATGAATTATTTTAAATCACAGTAAGTTTTAGCCCATATTACATCATAATAAATCATAAGCATAGCTATGAATTTACATGACGGTTTAAGGCGTTGCTACTATCAGCATGAATCAAATGTGACACATGGCAATTACTGTAATTATCCTGTAGATTGTATTCCACCCAGACAGAACGAGCATTTCGTTGTTCTGTCTGGGTGGAATACATTGCATTGTATACATTGTTTTGGCATCGGTTGAATTCAATTACGTCTTATCAGAGAGAACGTGGGAAGGCCCTTTAGTCAACCACATGAACATTTTACATTACAACATCAAAGTTTAAAAAACAACAACAACTGAATTCCACTAAAAGATGCATCACTCATTGTACGTTATTTTTGTTGTGAATAACGTGCGATCATCCCGTAGACGCTAAAGTTCAATGGAGGGCAGATGAATCCACTGAATGTAACTTGACTAAACTGAACATGAGAGTTAATGTGCAAAACCAGAGCAAAGTAAGAGTGAGGCTTTTCCAGCGTTCACCCGGCTCCCCCTGGGCGGCGGCTGCCCCGTCCGGGCTGCTGGACACCGTCTTTTATGGCGCCGAAGTGGCAGAGCGGCTAGAACTCGCACGTAACAGCGCTCAAGAAGAAGAACGTTGGGTTTCTTCCATCAACATGCACAGTAGGTACCAGCGAAGCTCTTGACCAAGCCCAGCTCAAGATCTGGAGATGGGTTCCGCACACTGCCCTAAAGACAATGGGTCAAATGCAGAAAAGGAACGTCCATCACGAGGGACAAAACCTCCAACTAAGCTTCACAGAGACACAAAAGCTGGAATTTCCTTCGGGATCAATAAAGTACTATTACCATTGCCCGATGTGATTATGTAAAAAGCCATCTTAAACATGATATTGACTGGTCCCTAAATATACAGGCCCGTAGTGAGACACGGTACATACAACCCGGACAAGAGCCAGGAACAATACGTTATTTTAACCACTCTCCATTTCGAGAAAGCATCTTTTGTGTCACCAGTTTTACATGTCTCGTCAACGTGTCAGCCCAGCCTGCGAACATGTGCAACAGGGGGCCGTAAAGAGAAAAAAAATGGGTGTAATTTTAAAATAAACAGTGAATATTTCCTGGGAGCGATTTTTGTTTTTGACACGCTGAGCCGTGCACTGAGCCAATTGAGCGCCGCAGCGGGGGTCCGTCATTCATCTCTGTCACGCCGGAGCGCCAGTGTCAATGCGAGAGGCTGTCATTGTTTCAAATGTTTGCGGTGCGACGGGGAGAAGGATGACACACGCACAAAAAAAGAAAATGCAAAAACAACAAATGATCCTGGCAATTATTGTCTCTCTCGGCCGTCCCCGCGCATTGTTGGAGATGTTAAGAGTTTAGCGGGTAGGACGGGGAGGAGCGGGGTACGCGCGGAGGATACAAAACGCACAGCAGACAATTGAGAACGCTCGCAGACTCTCCCCCGTGGAATCGCTCCAGTCAGCTCGATATGTCAAAGCAAGGCGGCAAAAACGGGGTGTGAAAATGTGTGTTACGACTGCTGTATTTTCACCCAGCATTGCTACTGGGTCATTTTTACCTCATTAAGGCATCAGAGAAAGATGTATCTCAAATGTGCTACTTTGTTCTTAGAAGTTAGAAGGTCTTTTTTATCTCTCTGTGCCCGTGGGTTATTAAAGGTGCTGTATCTGCATCGTTTTTTTTGTTTACACACATTTTTCATAGCTTTCTGAGCCCCAAGCAGAGTTTGGCCGTCATAAAGCTAACAACAACTAGCATGCTAACGGTGAACTCACGGCTTTGGGCAGAATAAACCGCTCTATAATTAGATACAGACAACACAGAGCATCTAATCTTTGCCCCAGTAGAGGCTTTTTACTGTATATCTGAGCTGTACTGGGGCAAAATAGATTTTACTTTATTATATGAAACTTGTAGATCCCCTTTAAACCAAAAAACATTCATGACAAATCAAAAAATCTAAGTTTTAACTCGTTTCTGAAGGTTCTTGCTATAGTTCTTGCTATAATCTATGTTCTCGGGGGTCATTTTACCCCAAACTTTGTAACTCTCGCATCGTCATCTGGACATTTCATTTTCACTGTTTGAGCAGCAGCATTTATACTCTCCTGAGCTCTGATTGGTCCAGCCCGATGGGAGGAGTTCTGGCCTCCTTCACTCTCACTTCAAATCATTCCCTTTTTATTCTTAAACTCACCATCAAAAGCATGATTTGTGGCCCTTATTAGATGAAAGTGTAATCTAGAGATAAACTGGTTTTCCATCTGTATTGATTATAGGTTTTACACATTAACAAACTTCACAAATCAATGATTCATTTTAGCTAAATAAAGAGAGGTCACGTTTACCTACTGGGATGATTGTCTGGATAGTACGTAGGGCTCTGCAATGAATCCAATTTGAATTCCGATTTCGTCTTTTGTAATCGTCAATAAACTCATTTTAATCAAGAAATCCACAGCATGTTAATACGAGACAGAATTCAGACTTTGGAGGAAGAAATCTGACTATTTTTGGGTTTAAATGTCAACCATTTCAAGTAAGTATAGTTTATGTTAAGGATCTTGTATTGAAAGCAATGCAGACGTCGTGTTTTTCTCGCATCGGTAGAAAGAATGATTCATCTTTTGGGATCCGCGGGCTTCATAACAATCATACGAAGCCCTCATGTAATCGACTATTACATGAGGGCTTCAAGGTGACCGGACCAGTCGGTAATATGACCATTTGGCCGCACCGCGCATGGAAAGACGGGGAGATATTGGTCCATTTGCGCGGTGATATATGCCGCAGATACACGACGTAGCGCTTTGAAAATTGAGGGAATAGACTCAACTCTGTATGATCTAATAACAATCCCAGACACTATAAATTGCAACGTTCCAGCATAAAGAACACACACAGGTGCAAACTGCTTTTGAAAACGTATGGAAAGAAGACTTTGCCATTAATCATACTTTTATATATTATTTTCATATATTTTAGCTGTCTATTGGTCAGCAAAATATTTTTTGGGATTAGTCACCGAGTCAAATGATTATTCCTATTGTACATTAGATTTTTTTAAATATATTTTTAACCAAATAAAGTTAGAAATATGGTGAAATATGGACAATTAGTCGATTAAGAGTTACAGCCCTATTGTACATATGATGTTTAAAGCCTTATAAGTCCAATTGTTTTATGCTTAAGGAGCTTTACAATCAAATTTTGTATTGATTTTACATACTTACAATAATAACAATATTTTTTTCACTTGTAGAAACTTAAATACAACCAATAATTCATCAGAAAAAATCCTCCTCGTCAAACATTGCCATCTTGCCATTTGAAATTGCAACGGACCATTCAAGGTTGATTATAGCTACATCTTTCTAAAAAATGAACACTTTAACATAAATTCTTATAGGTAAAATAACGCGTCCTTACCCGAGTGAGACAGCAGGTGCATGCGGAGACGGAGGCTGTCCAGGAAGCTCTTCCCGCACAACTCGCAGCCGTAGGTCTTCATGCCGCTGTGCATCTTCCTGTAGGTGGAGGAGAAAAAACAGAATGCGCCCGTCAGTATCGTGGAAACCCAACGCGGGGAGAGCAGGAGCAAAAGAGCCAAATTCAATGGGATTATTTACACGCCTGGGACAGTTGAAAGTAAGCTGGAGGTGTGTGGGGTTTTCTGTGCAGCGTCTGTCGAGGTGCGGTGCCAGAAAGCATTGGTCATGATTCCGACTGTGGAACCTCAGGCCTATTGCGGTTTCCCCCGTTGCAAAAGGCCAGAGCGCTTTTTTGCATCTTTGAAAAGGATTTTGCCACATACGAGTATTCATGCGCTGACAGGAAAAAGTAATGTTGATGATTAAAAATGCTTTTGTTGCCATTTTTATTGCACTCAAAAGTCGAAATCCTAGGATACAAATATTCTCAGGATTAAAGCGCCAATTGAAAAGAATGATTTACTCACTTTTTGCAAGAAATGTGAGAAATGGCTATTGGAATTAAATAAATTGAAATAGAAAAAAAAAAAAAAAAAAAATAGAAAGATGTTATACAAATAAATAGTTAGATGTTAAAATATATATATACTTTTTTTTACTTAAAATATTTAAAACATATTGTGGTTCTTTTACACACTGTACAAAAATATACAAACTCATTGTGCTTGGGGAATATCATATGACTAAGTGATTCTAAATGCCAGGTTTGATTAATTATTTTGTTTTAATTATTTTTCCTTTACACCAACTGCTGCACACAGGCTAATGTTATTCAAGTTATTAAAAAAATATTTGGATAAAAATCATAAAATAACATGGTTCTAATTAAAATCCATGCACTATACAAGCAAGGAACAAATATAATATGTAAATTAATAATGAATGAATAGCAGACACACAAAAATTGCCTACATTTAATCAGAAATTGCAGCTTTTTTGAAACAACATCTAGCGTTCTCTTTAGTATTACCATAAAGAATGATGTGCAATAAAAACCTATCGTCCCAAATGGAGTCGTTAAGCCGTAAAAGGGTTTAACCTCACAAGGTCGCACCAAACAAACGGACAATATTTGATTATGTGACAAAGGCCGTGGAGGTTAGGCAACTAAATACTGCCCACGACACGAGTCTAACCCTCTCAATGTTCTGTGAGCCTTCAAAGCACCGCCACAAGGCATACAATTCCAGAGATAGTCATTGTGTTGAGCTGATCTGATTAACAATAAGTCCTAAATTTAAATGGTTTCAGTTTCAAGTGGATTACAGGTTGTATTCAGCGTAGAATTTGACATTTTTGACGCTATTTTGACCAAAAATGTACAAATAATTGAGTCGAACGTTGTGCCAACACATTAACCATAAACCACATCGACAAATCTGCATTAAGACAGTCAAAAGGGAAATTGTATCAGTTAATATGCAGTTTAAAATATTGTAATGCCACTAACTCACAAGAAAACCAACCTATTGATGCATTTCACCAAGTTGTGTCCACATAGAATTTGACATTTCGCAAAGACATATCCAAACTGTAAAACTCATGCGTGTCTCTTGTCATTTTTGTTCACCAGCAACGTGAAATACTTGGATCAGACGGACTGGATGGGAGAACGGTGCATTATTTCCAGGAGACGGGCACGTTTAATCTTCCGTAGAGCTTAGGAAAGTCTTTGCGTCACGTCGGGAATAAATTCAGAGTCATCAGAGAGCAATCAGCAGATTTATATAACAAAGGGCCGAAGCATCCAGTCGACATAAGAGAAGAGCAGAGAAATAAAGTTTAACATTCCTGCTCACAATTATTATCTCACTCACTTTTTTTTTGAATGAATGAAGACAAATTAAGAATGGCTGTATGATCTTTAAAAACACATGATTCAGGGCGCTTCAGGACTGATTTTGTCAAGGAAACAACATTATAACATTACCATCATATAGACCCGAATACAAGAATTTGCCAAAATTACCAAACGAAAATACAAACAGAGGTGGGTAGTACTCAGTTAAAAATGGTCCATAATTTTACTCCTACCAAAACTATTTCTAATCTACTAGCGACAGAAGCTTTAAATTGACAATATGAAATGATTTAAATATTTGTGCTCCGTACACTGCTCCTTTTCGTGAGTTGTGTTTCCTTTGAAAATACCAACGTTCATGCAATATCAAATGTGAAACCTTTCAAATAACTTAAACACACAAACATTTATCATTTGATTAGTAGTTTCCTGAAACACCTTTTTCTTTTGCTCTTGAATAATTCCCTGACCACTACTTTTCACTTCAACCCGAGTAATATCATTCCACTCTGGCACATTTACTTGAAAACTACTTTGGTCTACCCACCTCTATTCCGACACCCCTTCAAAACACGGCCGCCAATCTCTGTCCCGACATCTGTGAGTTGCCGAGTGACAGCGAGCCGTCACCCTTTTTTTTTCCCCTTTCGGTTCCCGCGAAAAAACACTGCCCTTGATTCCGGAGCTCTGCCGGCCATATCCGTCTGGCTCGTCTACCCGCGGAGCCGCTCGCCCCCGAAACATGACGGATTGATGTCAAGATGTCGCATGCAAATTGATTTAGAACCCTCTCCGCGGCGGCCGAGGAGGAACGGGAGAGTGATGGTCCTGACAATGGCGGCAATAGCAGTAGGAATTATTAAGGAGAGCGCTCGGGGAATGACGACGCTTAACATCCATGAAGGACTAACAGACAGACGAGTGTGCGCCGAGGAATCGGTCGGGATTCAAGGCGGCGATGTCACAATTCGTGGGTGAGAATTGTCGAGATGAAAAATATATGTGGTGATGGCGCTTTAGTGGGGTAAGCACATGCAAATACTGAAAATCCAATAATTTATATTAGTTGCAAGTACTTTGTAAGTCTACATTCATCCAAGCAACACAAATATACGTCATAATAGTTAAATAGTCAAAGAAAACAACATGCTTCAAGTATCACATGCGAAGGCAACAAGTCATTGACAGAAAAAACTAATTCACAAGTTTTATTTTGAGTTTATAGTACAAAAAGAGGTTATGAACAGTTCTTAAAAAGTACAAAAAATCTCTCAAAAGACCAGGTTTCAACTCAAAAATAGTGCTATTCAAGCGCTTGTTCGTCCATTCATGTTACAAATGCAATAAAATGACACAAAGATTTCCAAATTGGGATCACAGTGAAGTAAAATGTCTTCAACCCTTAAACTTTTTGAGTTCCTGTCTTTTGAAACTGGACATAGACAGGTAAATGGAATGCTACTTTGTGCTATGCGACCATTTTATAGCCGCACATTATAAATTATGCCTTTTAATGCTAGCTGTTCATTTAGCACCTTAAAATTATCTTAAAAGACTCAAACATCAGTGGGTTGTGTGTTGGTTGGACACATAGTTTGACAAAGTTGTTCGATTTGGTTTCGTGCTTCCGTGTCCGTAGTAAGAATTGTCATCGTTTCGTGACAAAGTTGTATTTACTTACTGGAGGCATTTCAAATTTCATCATCCTTGCCAATTGAATTCCCCAGAACAACGCTACAAAAACATAGCTACAAAAGGACCTTGTTTCCCGGCAAAACCAGATACGCAATTTAAGCCATCTTTGCAAATTCAACCTTCTAAACGGCAACGGAACGAAACCAAGAGTGAAGGATTCTGTACCTTTCTCACCCCTGATGTACTCACCACGCCGTAACTCAGATAAGAGTGTCCACTAAACCACAACACGGGGCCGGCACAAAGCCCTTTCAGGGGCCTTTTGTGTGGGCCCTCAATCTGGGCATTGTGCTTCCGAGACACCGCGCTGATAAGCCATGGACGGACTTATTAAAGTGGAAGCGAGCCCCGTATTTTCTCGGGAAATGTAGCCTTGATGAGCAAATGGCTGAGAGCGTGTACGAGTGTGAATGCGACACGGCGTTAGCTGGTGTCGGACAGCGGGTGTAACAGCGGTGATTTAAAGAGAACGGTCAGAGTTGAATTAAAGCTTTTAAAGGCTAACATTGGCGGCGGTGGGGGCTAGCTAGGTCTGGGCTACATTTTGTTGTGCCGTTTTGATTGCATTTACATCGACTTTGAATGCATTACCCAGCGTACGTTTTTCCAACAATGTTTTATTAACTAGTATGGATTGTTTATGCTAGCGTTGGGATTGCTAGCTTTGTGGACATGTTTGGATGTTGTGCCTGTGTCTGGGTGGATTTCCTCTGGTTGTTCTGGTTTCCCTTCGTCGACAAACAACTTTCAAAGTAGTGAAGTACTCCAGCTAGGTATGTGTGTTGATGATAGTTTCCCAAAAAATAATATCCACATTATTTTAATCTTAATAAAAACATTCAAATGATATTTTAAGAATGCATTGGGAATGTGCTAAAATGTGCCTGTAAATGCCTTGTCTCGAATGGAACATAGAAATCAAATTCAAATATCACTTTATACTCTATACATTTTTCAATCAATCAATTCATATTTCGAAACTAAAACTAAAATCATTTAGGCACCCGTGTCATGGTGGATTTTCTGTGGAAGTCCTGTTTACACCGCTTCAATGTTATTATACCAATAGTTGTTAGCGTAAGCGACCAAAATGACATATATCAACCTATTTAAAAGTACTACAACCTGTTGCTATGTCAAATGTTTGCACTGTCCAGAAAAATGATTGTCATTTTATTCTTTTAGACTACTAAATGAAGCTTCATTCTCCTCTCAAGCTGTCAATCAAGCGTTACGGTTGGCTCGGCTCCACAAAGTCACAGCCTTTAACATATTAGTGTAGCCTTGGTGTAAAAAGTGGGCAGTCTATTCCCCTCATCGAAGACTTAATGGCATGTAAAACGGGATAGTAAAACATTGTGTCAGCTCAGCGGCCTGTCTCCGCTAGTATGGAGTTATGCTAAGTAGCCCGCCTCGAGCTAGCGCTGGAGGTAAGACTGTCGGGCGATTGGAAACAGGTTGACTGTAGCCATTAAGCAAGTTCACATAAAAGCCTCGCAGCTCATTTACTCAGTTAATAATCGACTTTGTCCAACAGTCTCTTCTGACAGCGGTGATAAATCTCAAATTTATGTCAACAAAACATATGCTGATTACTGCGCGCCGTGTGCTAGGTAGTAAAAACGCAAGCTTGAATTGTTGATGGGAATTTAGCGCTGCTGGGAATAAGTTGCTTGCATATAACGGAATACAAACTTGTCATGTCGTATACTTTGGGTGCTTGTGTAAATATAAAAGCCACAGTTTACAGGAATAATATTATGAGGAATGTCTTGTGATTTTCTCAGCACTCAAAATAACTAACGCATTCATACATGGGAGGGTAGGCGTCTTGCCCAAGGACATAACATGTTGTCATTGCTAGTCAACAAAAAGTCATCAAAAAGTGTAATGGGGCAAATTAAAAACTAAAATAATATTTCAAAGTTACTTCCGATGGCCAGGTCTGTCATTTACCTCTCAATTTTTGGCAAACAAAAAAGAAAAAAAACAACAAAACAAAAACCTTCCAAACTCATACTTAGAAATGGCATCAAATACTGAGTATGATCAAACTGTCATGACGAACAGTTGGGTCGACTGTTGACGCTTGCTTTTATATTGAGCTATTACAATAATGGATCCATCATCTTTTCTTGAGCGAACAAAGCCCCAAGCCAGGTACTCGGCTGCGGAAATATGCTGACTTTAACTGCGACTGCATGAATACCGTACAACTTGTTAGACGACTTCCCCGCGAGTCCCTGCAGCCTTGAGTTAAATGGCAAACAGCCCGCACGCTATACTTTATGATACACAATATAAGTCTGCATGGTTAAAAGGCAGATGAAGTGCCTTGAACAAAGACACTCCACAAGTATTATAGTATCCGCCGGTTGAAAGTACGCAAATGGCTTTGGATTAGAAGGTGAAACTTTCCCAACTTCTTTTTTGAAATCCGTCTACACACCAGGGGCTGAAAATCGACTTGTAATCGTTTGAGATTTCAACGATGCTACAATCATTTTAGTGTTTTGGCACAAATCTAAGTCTTATTTCCTCGTGGCGTGGACTGCCGATTAGTCCTGCCACGTATCAATCATAAAACGCACCTACCGCTCACCTGCAGCCGCGTCAGGATCGTCCCCACGTTTCCGCGTGCCTAAGCTTATGGATCTATCATAATATAGTTCCCTCAGTGTACGGGGCAAAATGAAGATGGAGAAAGACAGTTCGAGCTGACGCAGAAGTGGACAGAAATCTACGGGAGACGAGCGATGCGATGCGCTCCGTTGCGCTAATAAACAAACGCACGTGTGTGTTGTATCAGTCCGCACGGGGGAGTGCGCATGCGCACTTCCGCCTGCGTTCTCAAATCGCCGAAAAATCGTCCATTGCGCCTTTAAGGGTTGACAAAACATACTATACAGGTGAAAGGTCATGCAACTAGATTTCCGCCTTCATACAGACGAACTGACCATGCACAAAGTTGGACTGATTCAATTCAATAGCACTCTTAGTAGTAACAGCGTCACTCGGACAAAAACTGCCCTTATTGTTTCGGCAATCTAAATGTCAAGCCACAACAACGCTTCTTACTTTATGAACTGTTTGGGTTGAATCTCCCCATTTCTTTCCCCCCCTGCCACCACCAATCACTTCCCCCTCTCTCTGCTCCATATTGTCGGGAGTGTCGTAGCTCGCCTTCTAATGGACTCCAAACCCCATCATGCCTCTCTCCGTCACAAGTTGCCAAATAAGAGGTTGGCGCACCACTTAGGCCTGCATTACGTCCGTCAGGCGTGTGTCATCCCGTCGCCTTGTGCATCATGGCCCCGGCTTTGTTCGCCGTGACAGCCGATTGTGCCGCGAGCCTGCGATGGGCCCTTTAACCGCGCGCCCAAATGGACGGAGCGCTTGTTTGGGTGAAGCATTAGGCCACTTACACCGGGGATAATTTGCGGAGAGGCCGTCGGATGTGTAACGAAATGTAATGTCCTTTTGTCTATGACGGCGTGAGTATTGTGGCTGTTGGGAGAAGGCGGCGGGGGGGAGCGGTTGGTTGAGTCGATTGGTTTTCAGCAAAGACACTGCTGGAATGTTGGAAGAACTTGAGTAAGAGTACTTTTACTTCAGAACTGTACTACCCAAGTGCGATTTTCAAGTATTTATCCCAATAAATAAATCCCTGAAGTCTCCACGGCGTTACTGTTACTCATTTGCTTGGATTTTTCCACAGTACGGCACTTAACTTGTCTATATCCATGGAAACAAGCATCTGACGCCACTACTAGGGCAAGTCACTGGCCAGATCTGTGGAGACGCGAGCCAGGATACATGAGTTAGTGTTAATTTGCGATAAAAGGTCTAAAATATTCTTCTTCCTGAGCAATTCCCCTCAACTTATCAATCCAAAACATGTTTAGAATGTGGTATCAAAAAGAATAATTAGAATCAAAACGGCAAAATCTTTTTTTGCCAACAAACTATTCAATTGTTTTTAGATTTCATTTATTTTTTTTTGCAATTAAAACACTTAAATGCGTAAATGCGAGACGTAACATCCTGTTGATTAAGCTTAACAAACGTCGCCCGGACCTTTTGTACTCTGTATATTTATTGATTTTGACTTTGTTGGCGTTGTCTGCGCGATTGCCCCCCACGAGTCCGAAGGTCCGCTGCCCTCTCGTTTCCATATACGACTCCATTTTACGTCAAAGGGAGCACCCATCTTGTAATTTTACTCTTCACCTATACACATTCCCCGCGCGATGCCTTCCCTCTGCGTCGCGCCCATGCTCCATCAGGATGTAGCACGCGGCATGCTGTTTATCCAGGTCGGCCCGCACATATCAATGACTCTGCCCCCCTTGCCATCCCACCCGCACGGCCAGACGAACATAGATATTCCAACCGCACACAGGCACGCGGGCCCATCAGCGGCATTCGAACAGGTCTGGAGAGAGGGAATAAGAAAAAGGGTGGGGGAGAGAGGTCGAGAAAGAGAGGAGTACCTTTCATGCAGTTATTTATAACGGTGAGCGGTGACACCAGCCGGGCCCCCCAAATCGGACGGCGGCTCGTGTGATTGGTGCACTTTTGATGAAGGTGATACAGCGTCATTCTCGACTGACAGAGAGCACAGGGGTGTCAAAATATCAGATGCATTTTGTCATGAAAAATTGCTAGATGCAAAAAAAAACACTGAAAACAAGCTATTTGATTAATCGCAACTAAATGATATTGAGATAATTGTCAACTAATTCAGTAATTGAATAATTGTTATCTGGACTTTACATGGACTCCACAACTGTGCAGTTTGGACCAGACATCAAAATGGAAAATGTTTTTTTGATGAAACATTTTTGTTTGTGCTCAATCAAGCAAAGCAGGATCGGCTTCATCTGGGTCAAATTTAGTTCAAATCTTATATTCATGGGCCTCTGCAAATCCAAACAACTAATTGATTAATCGAAGAGCAAAACAGTTGTTAGTTGCAGCCTCAACAAATTATTCTACTAGTTTTGTTCCTTAAAGAAAATCAAGTCAACATGCATTATTAAAGACAATATGAAAGGACTGGAATTTTATATTTCTTGTCTCTTGCCTGTATGTTTCTTCTGTGGTTTTTGTTACTGTCTGTTGTTGTCTGCTGTTTGAATCATCGTTTAATCTCTGTCTTTTTCATTGTGAAGCACTTTGGATTTAAAAAAATAATTTAAAAAAAATACTTATTTACAAAAGCACTTTTGTTTTGGTGATATTCTGCTTTAATATCGAAATAATTTAGCAAAATGAATCTGCTTTGTAATTTACCAACCAAACTGTTATGCAGTGGGGACGTAATTTTTTTTTTTTACCATTTAACTGAACCTTTAAATACCACAAATTCCTCCTAGCAGCAATAATTCAAAACTACTATCAATTAGCATGCTGAAATGTTAACCTAGTAGTAGATATTAGCTAACAGTGCTATTCTCCAAAGCCTGCTCTCCCTCTACAGTACAAAGCGGAATAATCCTTAAGTTCTAATTGCAACTCTTTGTTCGACTGACACCTTTGGGTGCTAATCCGCATAGATACCTGGCTTTCCTCGTTCCTCTGAAGGTGGAATTCACTCAGGAAACACCGCGCCGTTCTTTGGGAAGCGTGTAAAAAAACGGCAGATTGGCTCATCCGGACGTGATATCAAAGTCTTTACGCTCAATATTGTGCGATAGTCCTGGATCTGAAGTCATTCATCTGAAAGAGACTCGCCTTATATCGGTTTCTTTCTTGGTTTCTTTGTCACATGTACCTAGCTTGATGATAAGCCAGTTGCCCACGGTTTTAGTTAAGTTTTAGCTTACGGTTCAACTCTTAGAAGTAGAGGTTATGTACTTTTGTGATCACGTTTGCCCCGAGGACGACTGAAAAGCATCGTGGTCGTTATTCTGCACCATTCCACAAACATCATCCCTACATTCAAACCGCTAAGCGTCTGGTGAAACGAAGGCTTTGCTAATCAAGTAACGATCGCTAAATGCAAGAAACCGGTCTAGATAAATAGTTTACTGATAATTTACACTTTAACTTTAAATGAGGCACAAAAGAAAACACCACCAGTGGATTTATGGACTATGATGAACCATTTATGAACTAAAAATGTTCCCGTACTTGGGAATATTTCTTGACAACTTGCAATCTGTGCCATTTTGAATCTGATCGGATTTGTATTATTTTCATCCACATTGTCTTTTTTTTTTTTTATACAGTTGCATAGTACTATGACATGAAAAATCACAAATTCTAGTCACATGGTTGGTTGATAGAACACATTAGAAAATCAGCAATATTAGATTTTTTTTTTTTTTTTTACAGTTGTATAGAATGTGTTAGCCATTAAGTTAGCATGTGCGTATAGTGGTTGTACATCTTTACACATCGCACATTATGAACTAAAAGCCTTTCCATCCATGTGTTTCAGAAGATTGAAAAATGACCATTTCCAAAGCAAGCAACAATTTAAAACCAAATACTGTATACAATTTTTGAATGGGAAAAAAGTTCCCAAAACATTGCATATATCTGAAGCTATAACACCTAAATGAGCAGACTTGGTGCAAAACAAATATAAAAACATTACATTTTGTCACAAATAAAGCGGATAAAAAAACCTCCATAACTTTTACAATTGCTGCGAGTTACCCCTTTTGTCATGTAAACTGTAGCGTTTCAAACCAAACTCCTTTGCCATTCTTGCGTCGCCGCATTTGTTAGCCTTTGTCGCTAGCGCGCTAAACACTTTGAACCAAACTTTTGCACCTTTGATTCTGCACTCCGCTCTCGACAATCTCCGCGCCACTACCTGCATTTAACCGCTCTTTGTAGCCTGCGCGCCGCCATCTCACAGGTTGTCGCTGCCTTCTTTCTTTCTTTTCTTTTTTTTTTCTCTCCCTGTGTATTGATGTAACAGGTGCTTAGCTTCTCCGCGGCATTCAAAATAACACATCCCCGGCACTGTTTGGCTTTCAGAATGGGAGCTAAAGTTAGACATCTTTGAGGTTTCTCTGCCACTTGATGGAAGGTGATGCCGATGCATAATTCATGAAGCGGGAGGGAAGACTTTGTGTGCCGAGCTTTGGTGGTCTATAAAAAGCAGCCAGACACTCTTCTACTTGATGCGCTGTAACCTCTCACATCAAGACGGCGCGGCGAGGGAAGGAGGAAAAGGGGAAGAGAAGAAGGAAAAAAAAAGAAGAAGAAAAATGAAAAAGACAACTCGAGCAAACTGCAACATTGTCGAGAATAAACTCTAAAGAAAGGGAAATGTTGACGTGCTATTTTCAGATTTCTGACGGCACCGACGGCGTTTGATGCGCCAACCCGAGCAGACAGGAGTTGAAGGCGTTTGTCTGTCGGATGGGGCGTTAACACGACTACTTTGTGCATGTGATCTTCCACCTCCGTGCCTAAGCTTTGTTCCCACGGCAGACACTTCTCCAGACGGTTCGGTGCACATCAGACTGCAGCGAAGTTAAAAGTTGGGTGAAAAAATAATAAAAATCTGACTTTTTGCGGACGTGTGTTTGAGCCGAGCGGTAATAAATCATATTTATTACCTATGTGTAACTTTACTGTTGGACGGTTCTATGGAATTGAAGTAACCTTGGCTGTATTTATTCAATTACATTCTTTTGAAATGTATTGCTTTACCGTATTTTCCAGACTATAAGTCACACCTTTTTTCATAGTTTTGGCCGGGGTGCGACTTATACTTATACTTATATACTTATACGTATACTCAAGAGCGATTTATATGTGATATGATTTGTTATTGTCACACTTGCAACCGCATTTCATACTCCAGTGCATCTTAAATATGTTTTTTTTTTTCTCTATTATGCATTTTTGGGCTGGTGCGACTCCGGAAAATATGGTAATTTGATGGTTTTATTCCAATTGTGCAAAAACAAGCAGCTTTAGAGTACGGGCTCGTCTCTCCGCAGATCTGACTTGTAACTTGCTGGCGTCACCCACTTAGCCCCACAGAGAACCGTTTAATGCTATGACATTTCCATGGAAACAGCCTGTTGGCCGACTTCCACCACAAAAGTTACAAAGTGCAAGAATTACCCAGACATAGAGCAGTCTTTGTAACACTGTTTGTGACATTTTCCCGTAGAAATATATATATCACACGGCAACATGTGTTATTGTGAAAGTCCTTGGGGTTGATGCAGTGAAAAGCAATACAGCGTGGAACTTTGAAGTACTCGTAAGACGACATTTTAAGCCTCACACACCCACAAAGGCATCAAACAATGAATTGTTTTGGATTTGCTTATCGGCGACGGCCATAATAACAGGTATCGTGCTTGGTAAACTAGTCATGATGAATTAAGTCTTTGTTCATGCCTTATTAAGAGTGATTAATGTGAGGTTATTATAAAGTGATACTACGAACGTTAGATCGTAAAATCCCACCACATCTGCCAATCACGTTTCATTAGCGATATATGAACAACCGTCCAGAGCACATTAGCGGCTGCAAATTACAAAACCAACAACTATAAAATTGATTGCATGTCATAACCTCCACTCTCCACACAGACGGGCCGAGCGGAGGCAGATGTACGGCGGGGATGAGGACTTATTTCGGCTCTCTACACTTCCTCTCCGCTTCCACGCGCACTCTTTGCAAACACAATTTGCTGCCCTCAAAAGTGTGCACTTATTTTCTCCTGATCCTTTTAATCCTTATTTAAGCTGGCCGGGCCACTAACTCACTGTTATTTATAGTAATGACCGAGGGGAGGCCTGCCGTGCACCTGCTGCCCTGGACCATTCCACCAGGAAAAAAAACGCCGGAATATTTTGGGGGGAAATCAACTCGGGAATAAACGCGTGTCGACAGTCAAAGTGTGACGCTGTTGAATTGTTTGTAGAGATGTGTTTAACGGCAAAATAAACTGTTTAATGTTCCCTGTACATTTTTGCAATTCGGAATGAAATTTGACTGTAACAATAAAAGTGTTACTTCCTCATTCCAGTGCCTTGAAGCGACAGAAAGGACATCAAACTTTTGGTACCGAGTATTAGCAGATGTTTGGCTTTATGGAGTACCACTAGATCTAAAGCAGATCATACCATGTCTAATCTCGGACCACTGCTTTGTGCCAGGCGACTGGGAGATCGGTTATTTACCACTCGAGCTCCAGGCGTTCCAGCTGAAATAACTCCTATGTCAACACTGATGCTAAACCGTAGGCTGAAGAAATGTTATCTAAAGGATGATTGTCACAAAGCTCGCTCAACATGTTGATTAACAGAATATTGTTGGATTTAACCTGTAGCAAATGCTTATATCGTTTATCTTTAGAGTCATGTTTAGTGGCGATTACCACATCAAACTATTTTAATTGTCATATACGGACTCAAAAACACACAGCGGCAGGTGTAGATACAGATGTCAACAAAAGTCATCAATAATACACTTTA
The DNA here is from genome assembly GCF_026437365.1 of Eucyclogobius newberryi. NCBI lineage: Eukaryota > Metazoa > Chordata > Actinopteri > Gobiiformes > Gobiidae > Eucyclogobius > Eucyclogobius newberryi. The sequence goes on from NW_027315779.1 coordinate 27,412,834, forward strand.
TTCATGAATATTATACATCTAGAAGTCAGGAATAGGACAGGAATGACCAGTTCCAGCTGCGTTCCAGGGCATGTTTTCCAAATCGTACGTGGGAAAAATCTAAAAAAACTCACGTTACCATTTGCCTGGAACGCACGATACGGCGCGCCATACACTGTACGATACACCGCACGATATACCGCACACAGCACGATATACCGCACGATACACCGCACGATACACCGCATACCACACGATATACCGCACACCACACGATATACCGCATACCACACGATGTACCACACGATATACCGCATACCGTACGATATACCACACGATACACACCGCATACCACACGATATACCACACGATACACTGCATACCACACGATATACCGCATACCACACGATATACCACACGATACACGGCATACCACATGATATACCGCATACCACACGATATACCACACGATACACGGCATACCACACGATATACCGCATACCACACGATATACCACACGATACACTGCATACCACACAATATACCGCATACCACACGATATACCACACGATACACTGCATACCACACGATATACCGCATACCACACGATATACCGCATACCACACGATATACCACACGATACATGGCATACCACACGATATACCACACGATATACCGCATACCGCGCGCTATACCGCACGATACACCGCATACCACACGATATACCACACGATATACCACACGATATACCACACGATATACCACACGATATACCACACGATACACCGCATACCGCACGATATACCGCATACCGCACGCTATACCGCACGATACACCGCGTACCACACGATATACCGCATACCGCACGATACACCGCATACCACACGATATACCGCATACCGCACAATATACCGCACGATATACCGCAAACCACACGATATACCACACGATATACCACACGATATACCACACGATACACCGCATACCACACGATATACCGCATGCTATACCGCACGATACACCGCATACCACACGATATACCGCATACCGCACGATATACCACATACCGCACGATATACCGCACGATACACCGCATACCACACAATATACCGCATACCACAAGATACACCGCATACCACACGATACACCGCTTACTACACGTTATACCGTATACCGCACGATATACCGCATACCACACGTTATACCACACGATACACCGCATACCACACGATATACTGCATACCACACGATATACCACACGATACACCGCATACCACACGATACACCGCATACCACATGATATACCACACGATACACTGCATACCACACGATATACCGCATACCGCACGCTATACCGCACGATACACCGCATACCACACGATCTACCGCATACCGCACGATATACCGCACACCACACAATATACCTCATACCACAAGATACACCGCATACCACACGATATACCGCATACCACACGATATACCGCATACCACACGATATACCGCATACCACACGATATACCGCATACCACACGATACACCGCATACCACACGATACACCGCATACCAGACGATACACCGCATACTACACGTTATACCGCATACCGCACGATATACCGCATACCACACGATATACCGCATACCGCACGATATACTGCACGATACACCGCATACCGCACGATACACCGCATACCACACGATACACTGCATACTACACATTATACCGCATACCGCACGATATACCGCATGATACACCGCATACCACACGAGATACCGCATACCGCACGATACACTGCACAATATACCGCATACCACACGATATGCCGCACGATACACCGCATACCACACGATACACCGCATACCACACGATATACCGCATACCACACGATATACCGCACGATACACCGCATACCACACGATATACCGCACGATACACCGCATACCACACGATACACCGCATACCACACGATATACCGCATACCACACGATATACCGCACGATACACCGCATACCACACGATATACCGCATACCACACGATATGCCGCACGACATACCGCATACCACACGATATACCGCATACCGCACGATACACTGCACGATATACCGCACGATATACCGCACGATATACCGCATACCGCACGACACACCAGGTCTACCATTGTTCTAAATAATGGCAGTATCAAGCAAAACCCAATATGCATTAATATCAAATACACTTGCCTCAGTTCACTTCACGGACAGATAGTTCAAATACAACTACTCATCAGTACTGAGATAACCGTTGTATCCTTTGGAAACTGCACTTTGGTCACAGATCTATTTAGAATTCCTGTCCGGTCTCGCCCAAATACGCGCCTTGTTGACGTGCTAGCTAATACTGGCAATGATATAAGGGTCAGCCGTATGTGTAAACAGTGTGTGGAATTGGAGAGGGAGGGAACGGGTAAGAGAAACAGAAGAGAGAGGGATAGAGAAGAGAGAAACCGTGGTATGTAGGCCGAGAAAAAGGGGGAGAACGGAGAGAGGAAACGAGAAAAAGACGGGAGGGAAAATGAGAGAGGAGAGGGAGCGGTGGAAATGGGAGGAAAAGAGGAGACGGAGGGATGATTTTGTCTGATGAGAGCCAGAGAGCGGAGCAGCGAGCCGGTAGTTGGACAGCGCCGTTTAGTAGGCATTACACAACAGCGCTGGAGTTGATTTACCGCGCCACATCATCATATTCTGAGAAAGAGAGGGACACGACGGGGCCAGTGCGGTTGCCAGGAGGACAACTGCTCGATGAATTCATGGAAAGCTGCGCGGAAATATATTCGAGTCGTATTATTTTACATCTAAAAAAAAAAAAAATATGGAAGGTCAGAGTGACCTGAGAAGTATAATAGACTTGCACATTGTAGAGGACAGAACATTTTGTCATATTATATTAAAGAATCAAAATTAATCAGAGCAGACAGCAGCCAGTTTAGTTTGGGCTGAGTTCAGGTTCAGTTGGAGCGAACTCAAGAGTTTTCTGTCGTTGAAAATATGTTTTAGTTGATAGTATGATTTAGTTAAGTGTAAATCACCACAGTAACGGGCTCCACACGACTCCTGCTCTGGACCAGGCTCAGATCTGGCTTAAAAATAATAAATAAATTACCTTTAATCTAGAAAACTACACTTAAACCCAAAGTAACTGAAAGCAACCACATAAGAGCTTTACTTTTAATAAATGAGAAACTGTGAAAAGGAACATGATTGGACATGAGCTCATAAAAAATAAAGATAAAAGGTCCAAAAATCTAGATTTAAGAACCAAACAAAATGAATAAACTACTCAAATCAATTTCTTAAATTTTCAACAACAAAAAAAAATCTTGAATTTTGAAAAGCAGGAAATATACACAAATAATAATAATTAAAATGCCCTAGAAATCAGACAAATTTACTACATGAATCAATTCATTAAAATGTGAGTGCACAGGGAAGGAAAAAAAAAATCTACTACAAAAATAAACAAAGATTATATTTACTAACTGGCAGCACACATGGTCCACAGCCAGGACAGGACGGGCAGTACAGTACAGTCTGCTTGTTTTCTCTTGAGGGACATCATGTTTTCAGCGCCGAGAGATTAACAATAAACCACGTCTGGACCGGGTTCTCATCGACCTGCTGTCCACGCCGACCCTTACACAATCCCTGTCCGTATCCGTGGGGACAGTCGGCATCGATGTTATTATCATTCTTAAGGAGGTGGCATCATTTAGTCATTTACAGAAACATAACATTACTAAAGCTTTCAAAATAAAAATGGAAAATTCTAGGACAAAATAAGTAATTTCGATATAAGATACACTAAAAAAGGTACAAATGTAGCTTTGTGTCAAATTCACTTCACTTTATCCTTCAGGAAGTATGAATTAGACCACAAATTAAAGAAATTTTGATGTGAACGAAAGAAAACTAAAGATTTCACTGATGGTGTCCAAATAGTTTCTTCCCACGTTCAGGAATGTTACTACGTGACATTCCTGAACCTTTGTCTGCAGTGGACGATGCTTTGAAATGTTGTATTGTAAAGTAGGCCATGGTACAGTAAAAATTCCACCACAGCAGTTGATTTAAATCATGCAGGGAAAGTGCCTCCGAGCGAATGTTGAGCTAAATATGGAAAAGATAAAAGTAGTTGTTATAAAATGGGGCATGAATCAGTAAAACCGGAATGTGTCCTGTGAGGTTCTGACTAAACTTCTTAATAGTTGTCTATGATGATTTGTATTGCAATTATGTATATACGCAGTTACTTACAGGAGCACTTTGCTAGTGGGTGCCTGGTCTCCATGGAGATGTAACGGCATTAAACAGATCTGCAGTGCATTTATTTATGCTGCGTTCAGGTGGTTCTCGGGAACTTTGGAAAATGAGTTAAAATATGCTCCTCAACACCTGACGAAAACCAGCTGATTTGTTCATTCATATTAAACATTTGAGCTTTTGACTAAACTTCACTACATTAATTTGGCCATAGAAAAAAGCTACATATTTGTGCAAAAAGACCCGACATGTAACGTGTTCCCAAACAAATAACTAGCGAACGTTTAGTTTTGTACAAAGCTAACAACAAAAGGTACTGGTGAGCTCTATTAAAGGCTATTGAAGAGCAGACTCTGACATGAATGCAAACAAGTTAGAACTTTGAGTTTCCGAGGATCAAATGACCGCAGCGTAATATCTATGTTTTCTATGGCTAAACCTGTGGCTTGCGATCCAGGCAAAGCAATAACATCACCATGGAGACAAGCAGGTGGGGAACCCTCAAACAAAAAAGTTAGATAGTGCACCTTTACATCATACCATAAATATTCACTTTTTTGCTTACTGGTCACTTGGTTAAAAGTAAAAGCAAATTACGGTTCAAATAAACTAGACTTAAGGCAGTTGGCAGTTGATATTTTATAGCCATTTTATTCCAAATGACACGTATGGACGGGAAATGTAGCGACAAATATGACTATATATAACTGTACTTTTACGCAGTTACGGTACTTATTTTCAGAATTCTTTCCATCATTACCAATGCCCATTATGGATGATTTTAACTTTCCCTTTTCATAAACACTGTCAAAAAATGTCACTTTCCATTTAGATACATTGCTCGATGAGAAATAACTGCATAAAGTAGTTCATCATTTGCCTGACCAGCCATTCCCAACACGTTTTGACAGACTTTACAAAACCCGAGCTTCTGGGATCCAACCCAGTCGCACCAATTTCCAAAGGGAGTGATTGACAGGCGGATTAACCAATCAGACAAATGCATTGTCCGTTTGTGTCTAAACAAACATGGTGGATTACGAGGAAAGGATAAAAATAACAGACTGAGAAACGTTGCCGACTTCTGCTGAGTCAACAAGCGACGCACTAAACTCTGTAAATCTGAGGTAAATAAAGTTATATATTTTGTTCTGAATGTTCCGAAAATATTTGAGAGACACGTGACACAAAGTCTTCCTCATTTGAGAGACACGTGACACAAAGTCTTCCTCATTTGAGAGACACGTGACACAAAGTCTTCCGCATTTGAGAGACACGTGACACAAAGTCTTCCGCATTTGAGAGACACGTGACACAAAGTCTTCCTCATTTGAGAGACACGTGACACAAAGTCTTCCGCATTTGAGAGACACGTGACACAAAGTCTTCCGCATTTGAGAGACACGTGACACAAAGTCTTCCGCATTTGAGAGACACGTGACACAAAGTCTTCCGTATTTGAGAGACACGTGACACAAAGTCTTCCGCATTTGAGAGACACGTGACACAAAGTCTTCCTCATTTGAGGGACACGTGACACGAATTAGCGGCGATGGTTGGAGCGGTAAATGCTGGAAAGTTTTTTTTTGACGCCCTCCAATGGTCCGATTCCAGACCGAGACGCATTCGAACAGAATGTGGGCGGGGCTGGCGGGTCAGGCAAGTTCATCATCAGAGTGAGACAAATAATCTTAAACATGTTCTTCACTCATGGTTCAGACCTTATAACATTACGAATTTTCTTTGCAAGGAACGTTCCCTCAACCCTCAAATTATAGCAAGAGTGGCTTCGTTTCAAATTAGAATCCACGGGAAACCCTGTTCAGTTGCCTAATCCAAACACTAATTGACATGTTAAGGCGGCCCAGAAGTAATCCGTTAATCTAGATTCATAACTTTGAAACCTAGCGAGCTTAAGGCAGCTTGCTCTTTGGCAGCCGGCCTGTGTCGGTGGATGTGCGAGCCGCCTTGGAGAGGGCGGGGAGAGAAAGCGAATATAGGAATAGAGAATAGAGGATAAAATATGTGCTGACAGCTTTTTGGCCATAGGGGGGCGGGCTCGGAAATAGTAGCGTCTGGGTGTCACGGCGGGGTCGCTGATTCCGCTGGAGAGCAGACTTTCCCCCCCCCGACCCGCCGCGCTCGCGAAACATCACACGGCTGCAAACGGGAAACGAGTGAATGATCTTCGTTCAATAAGCCGGAGCGTGAACGTGGTGGTCGAAAACAGCTGATGGGAATAGTCCCTGTCAAGTTAAATGTCATGTACCGGTAAGATCTCAACAGATTGGGTTCGCGTGACATCGTAATATTCTAGAATCCCTCAAGAAGACAGGTCAGAATTCTTTGCTGGAATTTGTTGTTGCAGATTTGTTGACCTGGTTTATGGGTCATATCTCTGTAATTACTGGGCCTATCCACACGAAACGAAAGCTGCCACAGAGTTTAACATCTCAACGGCGGATAAACAAAAGTGAATTATTTTGCCGGCGCCTTTATTCAACCCCAAAGACGAGATCGTTGTCAAGTTGAAAGGACTTCAGACGATTCATTTGACCCGTCCCTTCGATGCCCATTCCCATCAACACTTGAGCTTGGCCTGGTCAGGACAACCTTAGCCGGAGGGTTCGTACCTATCGCGCACGTTTTTTTCGTTGAGCGCCTGGAAGGAAAGCTACCCAGAAACGGTGGCGAAACATTCGAAGAACTCGGAACCTCCTTGACGTGAAGCGACCGTCGGCCGTTTCGCGATCGTACGCTCGCTTCATTGCGTTGCTTCGGTTCAGACATCAACGACAACTTTGCACGACTACTTGACTTTTCTCACTGTACAATACTTTCTTTCCTTAACATAACATAACATAACATAACATAGCCAGGTGTTAAGAGGCTGGGTCCGGGTGGATATTGGACTAAAATATCGCGTGGGGTTGGGAAAAGAGGTTAGACGTCTCTCGAATACATGGAAAAGAGGAGAATCGATCTTGGCGCTAATGCAATGAGTCACCGTCCAGACGTGTGCTTGTATGTGTGTGTGTGTGTGTGTGTGTGTGTTTTTGTGTGTGTGTGTGTGCGCGTGTGTGTGTAGGAGGAACAGAGCAACAACAAACAGGACCTTTAAAGGTTCTCTGTGTCACAAGCGCTTGCCGACCGAAGCAGGTATAGTGGCAGGCATACATACATATATTAGACCAGCCCACGCTACTGTCCAGCGTATGGAAGGTGGAAGGATGAAGGATGTTTGCAAGAAGAAATGAAGAATATTTATGAAAACTTCTAAGCAGTACTTTTTTGATTCCACATTTTTGTAAAATACGACCGGGAATCAAGATACATGGCTCATAATACGATAATATCACAAATGTGCACGTGATATTCTGCGATATAACACTTTTTTTCCCAAACCAAATACATTTTACCATAGTATTTCTTTGTTAAACCACTATATGCACAAACGTGATATGAAATACGAACGTCTTAATCATCAAACAGTGGATGTAGTTCCTTTCTCTAAAAAAGCAACAAAATGGTAGCACTGTCACAAAAGTACAAGATACCAAATATACATTATATTAATACTGTACGACCAAATTCAGATACTACTTTATATTATATACTTTATCCAAAGGACAAAAAGTACTTTGTGATTTCATTTGTTGCTTTTCAAAACGATTTTTTAAAGTACAGTTACAATTATGAATGATAAGTACAATTTAATCTGAGTGAAAAGGTAAAGAAAATCCCTAAATATTAATGAATGAATATTTACATAATAATGAATAGTTACATTGTCAGACAAAATGTAATTTTATCGTATTCCACGCCATTCAACTGCAATTCTCCAAAGGGCAATATTGAAGTAGTGTTGAAATCTTTAGTTCAACTCAATTGTACTTACACATTTTAGCAAACATTCACAGTATTCTTCAAAGCGCGTCACAACACTTCCACTTTACCATATCTCAGTGGCATTTACCGTTCCTCTAGCTTTTGTCCCAGAAAACACACACCACGCTCATGTCTCCCCTTCTGTGGACCACCACCCTTCTCCCCATTCACAATCCCCCAGCTGGTCGACCCGACGCACCCTCCGCGCTCGCCACAGCACCGGGGCGGGCACGCGCGGCCCGACCCATGCTTGGCTAAATACAGTTAGGTGCCAGCTGGGGTGCGCCCCGTCTTTTCTTTTAGTCCTTTTATTTGTTGTGAAAAGCGCTGCGGCGTCAGCGAGCGGCTAAATCAATCACACCTATAGATGGAATCAAATAAGCAGCGTGGATTAAAGCGGGGTACAGCTGGGGTCTGGAGTGGGTTTGATGGTGGTGGGGGAGGAGGGCTTGTGGTTGGGTCCGGTGGCTCGTGTCCATAGGGTAATTAATAGCATGGCAAAAGCAGCAATAATGTCTCAATTTTGCCCCGCGGAGCCAGCTTTGTGCCAACCCGAGCCCTCCCCTCATTATGCCAGTCAAGCCAGGCGGGCAGAGGGGGTAGAGAGGGGGGGCACGGGTGAGGAAGAGGAGGGTACAAGCTGCTGTCCTCACTCTTACTGTGGTTGTGTTCATTAGGAAAAGAAAGATGTGATGTTAATGGGAGTGAGACGTCGGTGGTGCAAAATTGTCCCAAATCCCTGAAATGTACTAAATGATCTGTTCCTAACGCTAACCTTACCCTGATAGTGAAGAAAATATATCGTACAAAATAATTGCTAGCATAGTCATTAATGCAAAGTGGCGGTTCTGTAGCATAAGTAAGTTGGGGGAGAAATTTAGCGCCAGTGCCGGATTTCATGTTTAACTGCTATTACACCTGAGCAAACCGATCAGTGCAGAGAAACAGAGGTCAACTGACTTATACTAGTGTAATATTTCATGTGATTGGTGATTTTACGTGTCTTTTATCAAAAATACATGTTATGAAACTTCCTTAAACTCTTAATTGTCTGGCGAAATAAGGCTATAACAGACTTTTTAACAGCAACGGCAATTTAAACGATAAAATATAGTCAAGTCAAATTGGACATTTTACTAGTAACGTACACAAAGTAACGGCCAATTCATAGCAACTTCGTGTACCAAGGGCTGCGAGAACAAGAACAAAGTTTGTTTTGGCTCCGGCATTCAAACTTCAACAGAGGCACCCAACTCCTCTAGACCCCGCCCCCGTGATCCCCGACAACTGTCTCCACGCTGTTGCTATGGAGATTATGATCACAGGCAGCTGAGTTGACATGCTTTAACCAATCAGAGCCTAGTTGACGGACAGCCCTGCGGAACAAAGTTCTGTTCAGCTGAAGTGTCAAGAACAAGCTGCGAGAACTGCCGAGCACCTCCGAGCACCTCCGAGCACCTCCGAGCACCTCCGAGCACCTCCGAGCACCTCCGAGCACCTCCGAGCACCTCCGAGCACCCCCGAGCACCCCCGAACACCCCGAGGACCCCTGAGCACCTCCGAGCACCTCCGAGCACCCCCGAACACCCCCGAACACCCCCGAACACCTCCGAGCACCCCCGAGGACCCCGAGGACCCCCGAGCACCCCGAGGTGCTCAAACAAACATCTTGCTTCTTGCTCAACAAATCAAAACTTATTTGAGTTCCAGAATTTAGGCTAAGAAAGTTTGTTCATTCTTTCAAAATTAAAATAAATATACAGACCATAATTTCATCTATTACCATTATTTGATCTTATAGTTTCCCCTGAGGATCAATAATGTATTACATATAATTCTAACTACTTTAATTTAACATTATTTGATCCAAATCAGAAGCCTACATTTATTTCAAGCCATCGTTTCATCTTAGTTCCTTAAATCTGTCTTAATGTCGACACTGTCCCCACATTTTGATCGTACATTTTGGCCAAGCCTGCCTATAGCTGCGGGTTCAGCCCACATCGTTGCATTGTAACGATTTACAAAACACTGACTTTCACATCTGCCGGACTGCGCCAAGCCACAGCTGCTTTCCCAACTATTTACAGTCCGTGCGCCAGAGAACTACTTTAAAATAATAACAGGGATTTAAGTGCGGAGCGATTTGCCGACTCAAACTTTGTCATGTCAACTTAACCTTGGCTTGAGCTCGGAAAATCCCCCTCCAGGCCACTCCACAGCTGGCTCCCTCGCCCAAGTGCACCCGTATTATTCCAACATTGCGCCGGTTAGTGCCATCATTCACTGGAGAGGAACAATGCAATTTGCAGCAATCGTGTCTAAGTGACTGTGGTTAAACTCTGCGTGTCAGTATATTAAGCAGAACGCCACAGGACGACGGGATTTATGGATTTAGGTGGGCCAAGTTGACATAAAGAGCCAATGGCAATGCTGGCAAGTTTGGAAATGGATGACTATAGTGAAATTGGTTGAACTTTGAAGTGTTTTTCGTGCAAACATGCAATATAAAAACCTGCAATATGAAAACATCAAACTCAGCGAGGATTAAGCGTACCATTATCTCAATAACGAACATCTGGGCACAAGAACTGACTTCCCATGCTTAAATGGCTACGTAGTAAGGGCATCTGGCTGAAAATGCCAAATAAATCATTGTTTATATGTTGTTTGTGGACAAAGAGTAGGTTTCTAATCAATAAATTAACTATTGTGTTATTATTTTCATTTTTTAAACACGATTTACTAACTTCCTTTGTAAATTATTTTATTAAATCAGCTTTTAAAGTACATTTTGATCAATCTTGTAACAAAGGAAAAGTTATGTTATGTGTTAAAATATAGACTTCATGGATCAACAAATCTCTTGCTGAAAACCTTTTGGAAACTGTATTAGCGCTCCCGTTAGCTTCCACCGTTAGCTTGTACACTACTCTTGGCTAAAGTAAAGTCAATTACAGTAAACGGGAACCAGTAAGGAGCTCTCCGATTGGTTGGATCAAATCTTCTTAGATCACTTTTATTATTTACTTTACATTAAAAACCATATACACATCTACGGAGTAATAGTTGGTTGTGGGGCAGCGAGCTATTTTTTGCCTGCCAACCACAAGACAGCTGGTTCAAAGCCCTGATTGATTCATCGTGACCGTTTAGTTGTAGTAAAATTGGCTGAAAAGGATGCAGTATATCTACAAGTAAGAAAAATAAAGTTGCACCATTGTAGGTTCTAATGTGTGCAAAGTTATCCTCTCAAGCTCTGCCCCGTCCGCCCGGCACCGAGATAACCAGTGTGGCCTTGCTCCCCGGCGTTTCACTGGGGGGCTATGAGCGCTTCTACCCGGGGCGCCCCGCAAGATGAGGTGTGTCGGCACCGCTATTAGCCCGCCACGCTAACCCCCTCTTTAACAAACACCCCTCCATCTCTCATTCTCCGCCGTCTCCTCCCTCTTCCATCCACACCGCCTCAACCCCCCCCTGGTGTGCTCGCCGAGACAAGCAATTTACCTTTTTTTTGTTGTTTTCCTGACCTAGAGAAAACAATTTGAGAGGGGTCTTTGCGAGCGTTTGAAACAGGTGAGAAGGAGGGAGCGGGTGGGGGGGGGCTGGTTGTAGAATCGGCACGCGCCCCGATGGCTTCTTTCGCCGACTCTTGGAAGATGAATTGGCGAGCTGTCAGACCGAGACAGCCGGAGCAGCGCCGTTTTCTGTAACGGGACAGTGGAAGTGTCTTTGATTAATGGAGGAGCCGTGCCGAGCGGTTGGGGAGGGCGGGTGCCAGGCAGGGGGATTGAGCGGTGGATACTTGCCGACAAATGCGTGCGAAAGGTGAGAAGCGAGGGAGAAGGCCCGTGCGGCGGCGTTTTAATGCGCCGAGGGGTTTCAAGAGAGGCGGACGACAAGGGAAAGGACTGGGGCAGCCGGTGGTGCGGTAATGGTAGTTCCTGTATTTGGAGATGTGAGGAGTCAAGCTGACGGGTAGAAGGTAGAATATCCAAACTCGCCGGCTTTTTGCCTAATACCTAATCCTCCAGCTAGGCACTCCTGACCAACATCCTGGAGTATCTAGAGCAGGGGTCTCCAACGTCTCTCCAACCCCTTCCAAGTAGCTCACCGAAGGATTTATGAATGATACAAATGAGTCTGTATCATTCAAATTTGATTCATCACATAACTATTACCAGCATTATTTTTTGACAGTTTTACAGAGACCCAGTTAGCTTCGCTGCTTCAAAGCCCTAAACTTTGCCAAAAGCAGTTTTCTAAATTCTAGTAGTAGTAGGGGGACATTAAGCCCATTACGAATGTGAATGAACGGTATACTTTTAAGTCCAAATTCATTTCTGAAACAACCACGTGGAAAGACAAATCCCGTAGTCATGGAACAGACATCAGTGTTTGAAAAGGGTTAAATCATTGGCATCGAGCAGAGAAAACATCGAAGGAGAAGCAGAAACTAATGCACTACAGATCTGAAACTCAGTGAGAGTGTTTGGGTCGAGCTGGAGAAGGCTTTGTGCTGTGGTCACTCTCTCCATCATCAACAGAAGATCAACTGGTGAAACATAATGCAACTCTGGAGGAAAATAAATATTTTAATATTGCAGAAGCTCATTGAAACTATGGCACAGCGAATGTGTGATGTGGACAAAGCTAAAGGCGGTCCTTTCCAATATTAGACAGTGTGTCCCTTTTTTTCTGTGGTGATTAAACAGATTAAACAATGTTCATAGAGACTTGAGCGTCCCGTGTTCTTAGACAAATGACCCAAGGTCCCCCGTCCTTGGACCCTCTTTCTCGACAAGGCAAAACTACCAAACCTCAAACCGACAGTGTTTTTTTTTTTTACACAATTTGCCCATGCATCCTGTTTACAGAGAAAACCACTTTAAAAAATAATATAAAAACGTTATTTTTGAACAAGAATGATTGTCTTGTAATGCAACAAACAACCTTGACCATTTTACAAACAAGAAAGCCTCAAATTTACAAAAAAAATAGGCTAAACATTGGGTAGAAGACGGAACAAAAAAAACTTCCATTGAAAACCAGACATGAATAAAATGTTCAGTCTCTGACCCTTTCACTACGACATTCAGCCCAGGAGCGTGTCACATGTTTTGGCAGCCCCCCTCTCCCCACTGCTCTCACTGTTGCTATACAAGTTATACATGTGGACTTATGGACCCTGAACCCCATCATTTACATGCACACTTAAAGGACATTGTTGCCAGCAGCAGAGGGCGCAACACAGTTTAAGTACGGTTTCGATCGGCGTGAAGGCGATTTGCGCGTTGATGTAGACATTGGCAGGAGTCAGATGAAAGGGTCCGGACTTAAAAAACGCAGAGGAGCACCACCTCGTGACATCAGCCGGTGGGACAGAGCATTTGGAGGTCTTGAAGAGGATAATTAATGTTGTTTTGAGATGAGTGGGGAAAACATACATAGGCCCTTTAGGTATATGCCAAGTGTAAATGTAACAGAACATTTGGAACCTAAATATAACTTTGATGTACAGTCTTTACATGGCACAAGTCCACTATGTACTCAATGTTATCTTAGCATTTAACAGAACTTCAACCCATCATCATTTGGCAGGACGGTGGCAAAAGCTGCTGTTGATTTTGACAGTTTTCCATTTGAGGCAATGAGTTCTACCTTAAACTTACCCCCAAAACAAACAAAAAAGGTCTTAAAATTGTGAAAATCAGAACTAGTTCATTTTAGACTCTTTGCAGCTGTACAAAGTAATTGCTCAGTTATAATCACCTATAATGCATACTGAGCGTCCTAATTATTCACCGCAATTAGTTGAGACTTTCAGAGGCCAGAGCAGAGTTTACATCATGAGAAAACGCTCTTTAATTAGACGCAGACAGCACACAGCAGTCTCATTTTGACCAAAAGAGCTGCTTTTACAATATACCTGTAACAGATTTTACTAAAAATATATCAATTGGGTACATCCCCTTTAAATATACTTTAAAAGTGGTAGAATAAATGCATGATTTTTACTTTTTTGATAATTAATTCATATGTATTTACCTTGGAATAATAGTTTAGTCTAATAGTTACTTTTACCACCAACTATGTTTTACTATTTTGATTCCATGTTACAGACTTAAAGGTTCACTATGTAACTTTTCTGGTGGAGGTTTTGCTTAGCGTCTCCTTTAATTGTATTAGTTTACGAGAATTTTCCAAAGAATGGAAACTTTAGCATGCTGTGGAACATTCCAGACGGTGAGAAAAACATCTAAAAACCCAGAAAAGGTACATATTACTCCTTTAAGGCAAACCAAAATACTCCCATTGCTTGTACACTCAAACCTTTACATTTTCCGACTATTCCTCACCGTCGTTAGCATAGCCCCATATACCGTACAAAGCAGCTAATCTCTTCTCTGACACCGAGCTTGGAACTATTGCGGAACACTTAGATTCTTAAAGTACAAGTCTGCTTCTTTATCTGGGGCTGCAGCTGAGTGGTTTAGCTGGCTTTCTCCCTGTGTGAAAAGATAACTAATACAAATATGCATGTTTTAGAGAGCGCTGATAAAAAAAACTAAATGGAACCATCCATCCAGAAGTGGACTTGTTTACAAGAGACAGTGGGAACAGAGGATTCTCAGCTGGTGGACACTGCTGTTTGGGGATAATGCGGCTTTTAGTGGAATGGTGCCATGGCATTTTTATCTTTATTTTTTTCAAATGGAAGGAGCAGAGTTTTTACAGGGTCATTAGTCGCACTCGTAACTCTCGCGCAACGGAGCAGTTTTGGGTCGTCTTAGTCATGCCGTGGAGGACTAACGGAGGGGAAAACAACGTCGCTTAAATGCTTGAAATTGTGTAATACGTTTGGTCACAACAACGGTTCAAAAGTTATACGAATCAAATCAAAATGAAAGACTGTAAACTAATACTGAAATAATCCAATTAGAATTTTATTTGATCCTTTCTTCTATAATTGTGATACATAAAAAGCTAAATTTGATATACATTTTTTTGTTTGATGTCAAAATTCAGTCTAATTGTCAATGATATGGCTGGATTTTTCTTTTTTATATAAAGAGGTCTGCAAGCAATCCGTGTCAGTGTACGGGTGTGGTTTGAGGCAGAGTTCAGACTTTGGAATAAGAAATCATGTTTTTTGGGGTTAAAAGTGCCACACCTGATCTTTTCCATCTTAAAAAAATAAAATAAAACTGCAGCAGTCCAAATGTATTCCTCACTTATTCACATAATCCCAAGCATTTTAGTTCTTCACTGCAATGAGTTTTGTCCCTTACACACAACTTTCAGAAGCCAGACCGTTTAGTCATCACGGTAAAGCTAACAACTAGCATGCTAACATCATTAGATGCAGAACACACTCTGTGGTCTCAACAAATGCTTTTACAATAAATCTCTACAGGAGCTAAACAAGCTGTGCACAACTACGTGGAAAATGATTGGGTACAGGCTCTTTAAATGGCAATGACTGAAAGCTGTAATGCTAATGTTCATGGAATAAAAACTGAAAGCCATTTTTATTTGAGTTTTGAAGACAAAAAAAACAAAACAATATCAATTATCCCACCCCAGCAATAAATAAGTACTGCATCTTCTCAAATGAAACACGCAAATAAAAACTCAACCTTTTTCAACCAATAAATCACGTGAGACAAAATAGTTTATAATCCTACAACCAAGTAAATGTACATACAGCGTTGTCTGATACGCCGCATGGGAGTTGGGGGGTGTGGGGGGGGTGCATCAGTGTTTTTGTTGTCCCCCGTTGTCAGGGTCGGAGTGCATCTCGGGGGAGCACATTCCAAAACCGCACACAACAGCAGCAGCAGAGCGGAGTTACACAGGTCACACCACAACCAAATTACACCTCAATCTTGGCTTAGGTCGGTATTTTAGTCCGATCATTCCCATTTTAGTTTAATTTTCAACCAAAGGTCCTTGAATGTGCCTGGAAGTAAATAAAACATTGGCAGTTTAAGTTTAATTGGATGATTTACCATTTTGGAATGTCTTGAGCAAACTTCTGAACCAACAAAGAACCAGGATGTGGCACCGACATCATCACCACATTTGATCATATACTGCTTTTTATCTTCTAGTAACAGGTGTGAGTTGGTCGTGTTCTGGATAATCATGGAAGTTGAGTACTTTTCCATTTTTTTGGCATCAATTCATCTCATTTCAACAACTACTGACTCAATGACTCTCCTTTTCCGTTCCTAGTTCTGCCAGAATAGTCTCAGTGGAGTGTCCAGACGGTGAAGATGTCCGCTTGAAAAGTACCTGATGTGGACATGACATTAGCCTCAGTGCTCAATGGTTCCACTGTGCGCGTAGAACCTTGTTTTATTGTCATTTGACTGAGCGCACAAGCAGTCATTCACAACACGCTTACAGATGCACGAAGCAAGTCTGAGGAGACATTTTAGTGTCAAGAATGTGTTTATCCTAACATTTTAAGGTCACCATACTTTAATAATGGATCACAAAGCAAAAATGTAACAAAAAAGTGATGAATTTGTGTACTTAAATGTTTTTTTGTCACATAACGTAAAATCTGTTTAGCCCCAGCACAAATATACATTGTAAAAGCAGTTCTTAGGGTGAAAATGAGACCGCTGTGTGCTGTCTGCTTCACATTTTAGAGCCTTTTATTATCTGCGAAACCAGAAGTGCGATGTTAGCATGCTAATGTTTGTTAGCTTTTCCGTGACAGTAAACTCTAAGCTCTGGGCTCTGAACGTTGTGGAAAGAATTACAATACTCAGAAAAAAAGTCAGCGAGCAGTAAATGTGCACCGCTGCAAACAGTTTAATATGAACCATTGTTGTTTTCTTTATTCTTTAAAGACAGTAAAAATAAGGTACACCGCCTTTGATGAATTCATGTAAACTAGTCAAAATACTCAAATTTTGTAAGTATTGTTTTTTTTAACTATTGCAGAACAACCAAAACCTGTTTTTACAAATGAGATCATTTACACAGTAGCCTAATGATTTGTTAAAATATAATCACGTACTTTTAGATCTTCCTTTTCCAGATATTTTTGGTTGAATTCATGCTAATAATTGACCCCAATTGATCAATATTAACCATCAAATCCAACATCTCTAACTTCTACTTCCACCACTTGTACCCTAAACAGCATGCATTATTCTGTGCACTATGCTAACCCGGCTAGCCTCATTTAGTCCTGGTGAGAAAAGTTGCACTCCGCAGCGCTCGCGTCTAAATTGTCCCTCTCCTCTCCGGCGCCCGGCCCATTTGCGGTCTGCCAAATGAAATTGAAATCAACTTAGGCGTTAAGCAATGAGCAGTGCCCGGGAACAGAGAAACTGCAAACTGCACTTGACCGCTCTCGACAATAGTGGCGCGCTCCTCCCAAATGCCCATTGATTCGTGAATTAGAATCCCTTATTAGCAAATTGACTGTCTCAGCTGATTATCAAATTCACTTTCTCTATTAGAGTCTGGGAACAAAAGTCAGTGTGGTGCGGGAGCGCGAGCAGAGGCAGGGGAGTAGCCAAAAAATGTGCTCAAGTACTGTGGGTTCAAAATAATGGTACTCAAGTAGAAGTACACACAAGTGGTCCTGGAAAAGTATATGGAGAAACTGCTGAAGTAAGTAATTGTCACTCGATGCAATACATTTAAAGGTGGTATGGATGATTTTTTTCAGCAATTTTTTTATAAGATAAGATAAGATAAGATAATCCTTTATTGTCCCACATGGGGAAATTCCATTGATGCAACGCAGGTAGATACAGAGGTAGATACAGAAGAAAAGAACAAATAACTTATAGGAAGTTTGAAAAACACTCTCAGTAGAAGATCTCTTATAAAAATCTCAGGATGTCCGCCGGGATAACGTGACGATCTCCGGGTAAGACGACTGGTCTCCGCAGTTTCATGAGTTCCTCCTTTGTGTAAACGCGGTACGGCGCCGGCCGGGGGGGCGCAGGGGGGCCGGAGGGGCTCGGAGCCAGGGCACATCGCGATGACACGAAAACACTCAATCCAGCCGAACAAAGTCAAAACAAGTTGAATTAAAGCGATTCCAGTGCGTGTCCCGATCATTCATGAAGTTCCTCTTTTATATAAACGTGTACCGGCGGCATACTGTACGTCAGGACGGCCGGAGGGCGCGGGAGGGCCGGGGGCTAGCTCAGAGCTAGCGCACATCACGACGAAAACACTCAATAATCCAGCCGAACAAAGTCAAAAACAAGTTACATTAAAGCGATTCCAGCACATCATATTTCCTCGTGGCGTGGATAAATCATTTGTCCTGCCACGTATCAATCATCAAACGCACCTATCGCTCACCTGCAGCCGCGTCAGGCTCGTCCCCACGTTTACGCGTGCCTAAGCGCATGGATCTATCATAATATAGTTCCCTCAGTGTACGGGGCAAAATGAAGACGGAGAAAGACAGTTCGAGCTGACGCAGAAGTGGACAGAAATCTACGGGAGACGAGCGATGCGATCCGTTGCGCTAATAAACAAACGCACGTGTGTGTTGTATCAGTCCACACGGGGGAGTGCGCATGCGCACTTCCGCCTGCGTTCTCAAATCGCCGAAAAATCCCCCATACCGCCTTTAATTTAAAGTGAATATCATAGGTTTTTATGTTGTTTTTTTCAAATTATTAATTAGTTTGATGGGAAAGAATATCTGGTAAATATTTCTCATAGTTTTACGTCAGTCAAGTTTCAGTTTGTGAAGAAACATAGAAGTTGAACATTACAGGAAGTAGAGCTGAATCCCTCTGTGATGTCATCAGTAAGCGACTTTTCATCAAAAAAGTTTAAACACTCATTTAAAACAAATGTGTGCGTATTATTATTTGTAAAATAATAAAATAATGACTTCGACATCATGAGTAAATTCGTAAAAATATGATAATCTTTAGTGAAATGTATAGTTTGATTTGCCATGTGCATGGACATAAGGAAACAGTGCCAGAAACACACATGTTCAAATACATGATGAATATTATCAAAGTAAAGCTAAAGAGACTGTTACGCTGTACAATAAATATTACTCAAATAGGGGTAAAAGTGTGCGCTTTGAAAACTTACTCAAACAAACATTACTACCCACCTCTGCCTGCAAGACTGCCGTGCATAACTATGTGCAGAATGAGCACTTTCGATTGTCGATCAAAAATCATGTACTAATCGATAATAAAAGTATCAATACAAAAAAAATCCCAGGACAAAATGTGACAGTAGTTTTAGAATGATCTTGAGCTTTATCAAAACTAGTCACAATGTATAATAAAGAAAGCATTTTGTGTCGTAAATGTAAGTCTGACTTTGAAATGTTGGGGACAGAACTAGTTTCCAGATCCTACGAGTAAAACAATGATCTATAATATGTGTTCTCTATATGGTTATTTCAGATTGTATCGTCACTTTGCTATACCTTTAATAAAACTAGCAGCTGCTTTGTACCCTTCCCTGTGCGTGCTATGTAGAACGCATATAGTGTCCTCTAGGTGGACTACTCTCCTGTTCCCTCTCTCCCCCTCTCACCCTCTCCGCCTTCCCCTACTGTGCTTCCTGGTCCCGTGCGGGGCTGGGGGGCGCAGACAGGAGGCTGACCTGAAAAGACCTCGACCAGTATGTGGACGTACAGATGTGGAGCGCAGGCCGGGCCCTCCCTGTAACCCAACCCACATGGAGCCCCGAGGTGGAGGTGCAAAGTGGGGCAGGGGTGGAGTCAGCGTCAGGAAATACTGGTTTAAGTCAGTCGAATATGGAGTTCTGGGACTGGTGTAGAAAATATAGATTTTAGGAGATTGTAAGGGGAATAGACATATAACAGGGAATAATGATAATCCTATAATAAAGTGTCGAAAACTGTTTAGTCTTTAGGTTCATAAGTGTTTAGGTTTTTGTACGTTTAGGATTCTTACTGTCACATAAATGTATATAAATAGATATAAACACAAAAACCTAGGTGTGACAAGAACGCTAAACTTACGATTAAAACAATTTGCTAAATTCAGTGAAAACGTTTTTAGCGGCAAACTGATTTTTTTTCATTTCATAGTGTTGCGAAAAAGATAAATGTAGACACAACTTTCCACAGACTTTGCAGACTTTCCGAAAAGTAAGATCATGGATTTTTTTTAGGGTAGTTGTTTGTGTCCAAATTATGATATGCACTAATACTTTAAAAGTCGAATTTGCATAAAGTTATTCAGTTCGTACGGAAGGATGAATTCTCGCAAACAAAAGTCCAAACAGCCCAATGGAACCGTCTGGTCAACTAAAACTTCTTGAGCTACTCCGACCGGCTCACTTTACTTGACCTGAAAAAAAGCCCAACACAAATCAATAACTCTCGCATAAAACCTGTTCCCCGTCACACAAAGGAAAATGGCCACCGCACACAACTTATTTGGACAAAGCGCGGACTGGAATTTTTAAGAGGGCTGGGGGGTTGTCGCGATGGTTGTACTGGTGACGCGGGGTCAGGAGGTCGCCGCCTTGCACTCAACAGCTGTCTCAGAACCGGTGGAGATAAGAGCCCGGAGCATCCTGTGTGTGTGCGTGTGTGCGTGTGCGCGTGCGTGTGCGTGTGTGTGTGTGTAAGGGTTAATACCTGCCACTGGGCAAATAGATACAGTAAAGCCAGGCAGACGGGAATCTTGCAAAAGTTTGACTGACTGGATGAGATTAGGACGTGAAGAGTAAAAAAAACAAAACAAGAAAGGAGGGTGGGGGGGAGGTCAAGGCTTGACCGGTGGGCCAGGTCATTCATCAACTCGCTAATGGCTGAGGGGCTTTATGCTGTCGTGAAGAATGACCTTTCGTCCAGTGAAGAGGGTGACAGGGAATTGCGCGGGTGGGTGTTTGGGTGTTTCGGACCGGCCGGACAATGGGGAGAAGTTTTGAAGAACGCGAAACATGGCAGTCGGTCAGGGGTGGACAGTGAGGGCTGGAGTGAGGGAGAGGGGGAGGGGCCGGGAGGACCTGTGGAGCTGGAGATGTACAACAGATGTAAGGGGCTAAAAAGAAAAAAGTTTTTAGCCAGGTTCAGTCGTGCAAGTTTGAGCGATTCTTTTTTTTTTGGCAGGTTTTTTGGTTCCATCGGCTTTGTTCTAATCAAAAACAAACCTGCAGTCACGGTAAAGTCCTGAAAGTTTGAGTTATTCCGTCTGTCCTGAAGGCTTTATCCGACAGGACAGCAGCAGCGCGAAACGAGGGGAAGGCGAAGGTTGTAGACGTTCTGCAAATGGTTCGGGAATGGAACCCACAACGCTGCGGTGGCAACAACCACGCATCCGCTGCACCCCCGGCGAGCACAGTTCTGAGTAACATCATCACGTGCTCTTCCTAGTTTCCTAAGTTCATACGCGCACCTTCACGGTACTCATCGTTTCAACGCTCAATTCGCCAAAACGATAACGCGCAACTTTGACGCTCGAGCGGCTAATCCTTAACGCGGTATGCAGTACGTGTAGAAACCGCTTTAATAATAATAATGATAATAAAGTCGGACAATCTACACCAACCAAGTTATTCACGATGCCTTCCTCAAGTTCTAATTGCGGAGTTCTAATTTTACAGCATCAACGGAGCGTCTCTGGGCTTCTAAGCAGGAAACGCAGGTAGGACGCCCGTAGTGTCAAAATAAACTTCTGATGCCCTTTCAAAATAAGTTTTATAATAACATGACAGTCACCTCAGGGAAGGGTCATGGACTAGCAAAAGTTGATTGTCAAATTGGAGAAGAACATATTTTACGACGCCAAACATCAATTTTACAAGGACAATTTAATCAGAATCAGAAAGAGGTTTATTGCCATCGCCAGTGAACGGAATTCACAAACTAGGAACTTGCTTTGGCGTGAAAGTGCAACATAAAACAATGAATAATAATAATAATTTAAGGAGAAGTCATGGTGTGCAATAGCCAAACTCTGACGGTAAGTTTAAAATAGACTTCATCCAAACCAACTTTTCACAATACAGAAGAGTTTGGTGTTTAACCGATAAGCGGACACACAGATTAGCTTTGCAGGAGCCGCGCTGACGTTACTGGTGTAAATTGATGGTTTTTCATACTCCAGATTTGCCTACGACACGACTCACTGCATCTCCAGGAGAAAATTCGGGGCAATGTTTGTTTTGCCTCCTTTTTAATGCCGAATTAAATGGAACCAGTAATGTTTAGCTAGTTTAGCATGGGTTTAGGCATTCATTCTAACTCATTAACAAACAAAAGAAAGATAAAACCCGAAATATCTCATCACACACTTAAAATGAGTGATATCCAGCTCACGATATAGTCCAAAGCGTGATCTATTGTATTGATACTACAGCACAGATAACAATAAACACAAGATAAGAGCGCGGTATGTGCAAACCAACGCTAACCAATACACACAGTGCCGCATGTGTGTCCAATGTTTGACTGTATGCTAAATATTTGGACTAGCTAGCTTGGCCAGCCTCAGGGGTCGGAGGTCAACCCCGGGGCTGTCGGCCATGTTTACAGCTCTCATGATGACGCCCTGGGAGACGGAGGCGGCCATTACAGGAGGAGCGGACTGGAAAGTGATCAGGGACAGTAACTCAATGACATGACAGGACTGGACCTCATTTCACGCTATAGTTGTCCCGTCTGAAGCCTACGGGCCAAAAAAAAAATATAATAATCTTAAGTGTACAGGCTTGAAATAAGAATTAGTTTTGGAGTAAGATGTTTTAAGTGGCTGCACTGTTGAACTGTTAAATAATGTACATTTATGGGGAAGAGGGAAGCAAAAATCATATGGCTAAAAATATATTTGTTGTTGTTTTTTTGAAGAATTTTAATATTTGAGTACAGGTTTGATCAGAGAATTTAAGAAGAATAAATTTGAAGTGGCTGAACTGTTGGACCATAATGATAACGTAAATTGTCATGGGACGGAAGCAAAAATCAGTTAGTTTAGGACACTTTTGGGTACATTGACCATTTGGGACATTTTTTTTTGATTTTCGAAAACAAAACTGAAATCTTACAACAAAACAAATACATTTTACGACTTTATAATAACTACACTTTGTCCTGCCTTAATAAAACATGAGCAACGATTTAATTCAGAGTGAACAAATTGTTTATTAAGTAAACTGAACCTGAATCCTTCTCAATACTCTAACCTTGATAAAGTTACTAAGCCTGAACCATGCTTACTAAACTATTAATTCATTATTAATTAAGTTTTTGCTCATGCTTTAAGATGAATTAAAGGTGGTATGGACGATTTTTTTCAGCAATTTTTTTTTATCATGTTTCCTCGTGGCGTGGATAAATCATTTGTCCTGCCACGTATCACTCATAAAACGCACCTATCGCTCACCTGCAGCTGCGTCAGGGTCGTCCCTACGTTTCCGCGTGCCTAAGCGCATGGATCTATCATAATATAGTTCCCTCAGTGTACGGGGCAAAATGAAGACGGAGAAAGACATTTCGAGCTGACGCAGAAGTGGACAGAAAATCTACGGGAGACGAGCGATGCGATGCGCTCCGTTGCGCTAGTAAACAAACGCACGTGTGTGTTGTATCGGTCCGCACGGGGGAGTGCGCATGTGCACTTCCGCCTGCGTTCTCAAATCGCTGAAAAATCGTCCATTGCGCCTTTAAGATTTAGTTGTAGTGGTACATAAAAATAAATAAACATTGCAATTGAATCTTTATTAGCTTCATTTACTTTCTACATGAACCCAACCTGATTCATGAAATGTTCTTACAGCCTTAATACATAAACATTTTGCATAATTTTTTTTTCAAGATTTTGTAATATAAGTAGGTTACATGAATTACTCTGTAACAAACCTGTTGTATTGACTGACAAGCGTTTTGGTGGAGTGCTGACAGCTAGCTCAACAAAAGCTCACTATTAGCTTATTGACAAGGTTAGCAAACAAATAAAATCTATGGTGCGTTTTTTACCACTTAGCTGACCTTCTCGGTTGAATGTACCAAAATAGTTTAAATAATAAACCAAAATGTCATAAAATTGGATTTCTCAGGCCATAATATTATGTAATTTAATTTATTCCGGTCATTTTTGACACATTAAAAGGGGACTTATTATGTAAAATCTACTCTTATGAACTTTTAATTATGTAATAAGGGTGTTCCTTCATCATTTGTCACAGTTGTATGTTGATTTATTCATGCACGATTCCCTGTATTTACTTTAAGGTCACATATGCAGGGCTCAAAAGTGTCACACAGATATTTTTCAACATAAAAAACACGCACTGTAATGAAAATCCACAGCTTATTATGATGAAACGTCACTACACAGGGGCGGGGCTTATCAGTTCTACAGTTTTGAACAGGAAGTCAATGAACCCGCTTTTATTATCAAGTTGTTTTAGATCAATGTTGCGGTTTGCAAAGGACACAATGTAAAATAATGACATACATAGGATGCAGTTTAATACTAAATATCGAAAACGATTCACCTACTTTGTGTCACCTTTGACTAGAGAAGTTGTCGTGTGAGTCTTTTAAGCCAATTTTGCATAAAGAGTCATTAGTGGCGACGGTTCCTCTTCCTGGTCGTCCTGGTCGTCCTGTCCGCGGTGCACTTTGGTGAACCCGCCGATGTCCAAGAATAAAACTCATGTGAGCATTCTAGCCCAGCTGCCACTATCACTTCCCCTGTAGCATCACCGCACGCTGAGTGGGCCTTTAGGTGCAGGAACTAGGTACTTCTTACATCCACACGCACGCAATCTGTGGAACTTTACCGGCCTGTTGTGAAATGCAAGGAGAGTTTGGCTTATTGTGAGAAAAAAAAAAAGTGATTTGGCGTTTGTTTCGGTCGAATTGAAAGATATACTTGCAAAAAAGATGAAAATAAATAGTAAAGTAAAAGCAACAACTATTTATATGGGGAATTAAATAATAAGTAAAATAAGCTGTTGAAATAAAAACAGCATTTTAGAGGTGTACATTTTACTTTAGAAACTACCTTCCAAAAAGTACAATTTCGCTTTGTTTGTGTTTGTTTTTGTACAAGCTAAATAAAAAGGTAATACCGTATTTTCCGTTACGTTGTTATTTTCAAACTTGCAACCGCATTTCACACTTCAGTGCGACTTATATGTTTTTTTCTTCTCTATTATGCATTTTTTGGCTGGTGCGACTTATACTCCAGTGCGACTTTTAGTCCTGAAAATACAGTAATAGCAAACATTTTGGATACTCCCAATTCTATATTACAGTTCAATAATATACTACATCAAATAAAAGCGTTTTACCATTTTAATGAAAATTATATAAAACATAGGAAATTCTTGCATTTTTATGTGCAAAGTTAAATGGTATGGAAGCTAAAATTGTGTAACTAAAAACAATTCACAGACGACAAAAAATACATATATATAATCACTCATTTTGCTTGCCTAAAGTGAGCACAGATAACCCTGCGACAAGTTGGCCCCTGTCCAGGATGTACCCCCCTAAGGCCCAAAGTCACTGGTATAGGCCTTAACGGGAACAAGCGGTCGAAAACAAATGAATTACAATGATCCTGAAAGTGTCCTGTCTATTAAAGGGCCAAAAAATCCTTAAAATAAAGGAAATTAGCACAATTTCACCAAAGCAGCCCAGACTCAGACCTATCACTTGATTAATATATCCGGCTGCATATTTGTGCGATGGCAGAGCTTGGCTGGCTTTTGGCCGCTTCTGTCCCTGGCGCGGAGTCCACCTCTCCTTCTGTTGTCTTTTAATAAACATAACCTCCATTGTTCCCCTTGTGAGATGGTGTGGAAAATCAGCCTTTTTCTAATTGTCGATTTGTTCTTTTTTTTTTCTGTTCCTCACTGGCACCGGCTGTAGACACAACACTCCATTTTTAATTAGAATTGAGGTGGTGGGAGATTCCATTCATTAAACAGCGTGCCTCGTTGTGATACAGTCACCTCTGATCAAAGCAGCATTTTAGTTTAGACATTTAAGGATCTGCTTGGTTTTTTGGCTGAAAATCTAGTTGCCAACAAACAAAATATTTTTGCTAGATCTGGCATATTTACATATATATAAATGTTTTGATTGTTTTTCCATTTATTTTCATAGTAAAACAAATAATTAAAAAATGACAATTTGTTTTCTAGAAAATCAACTTTTTTAACACAACAAAAGTGCATTTTCCCATAATTTTTTTGTCAAGTTGCCAATTATCGTAGAAGGCACTGCGAATATGTCACTGGGAAAAACGCAGTGAACAAAATACTGTATTCCATGATGCTATTATAGGCCATGAAATACCAATCAAAATTGAGCTAATTGACGTATGGAACTTTTGCCCCAATGCAAAGCCATCCTTTGTTCTGTATCACATGATGACCACTGCAGACCACATGACACTCACTGGTCATACACATTGTACAGTATGACCATGAGTACAAACTAATTACAGAATCGTCTTTATACTTTGACATTTTAGCTTCATTTTCTGATAGTGAACAAGTTTGCACAAAAGTTCAGTTGTACTTTATACATTTATTTCTATGATTATTTTTTTCCCGGGCAATTCTAAAATACGGTCTCATTATCTTTTTTATTCATGCACTTTTGTCGTTCATCGTTATCTTGCAATGAACAAGCATGATTTGGATATGAGCTGGAAGCGCTGCTATTCTTGTTGCTATATAAAAGCAGGTACAAACGTGAGGTGCCTGGCTACAGGGCTGTTTTTATCCCGAGTGATTAGAGAGCGTATGCGGCGTGAAGAGGCGCTGGCTGACTATTAATCAATGTTCGGCTTTATTCGGTATAAATAGATAAATCAAACATTGAGGAGTTGGGCAAAGAACACTTCATTGTTAGAATAAAATGCATATCCCGGTCGGAATACTCAATAGGATTAGTCAACAGTTGTTAATTTTGTAGAGATGCATCAACTGGTAGAGCAACTGCCTCATAACTGGAAGGTTGGCAGTTTGAATGAGAAATAAAAATGGCAATAAGTCAAATAATTATTGGGATATTTGACAATAGTATGAATCAAATATTTGGCAACTATTTATCTATCCAACTATCTATTTATGTATTTATTTATGATTATTTATTAGTCTAAAAATTCGGAGAGTTTTTTTTTTTATAAGTTACCGTATTTTCCAGACTATAAGGTGCACCTTTTTCATCATTTTGGCCGGGGTGCGACTTATATTTATACTTATACTCCGGAGTGACTTATATGTGATGTTATTTGTTATTTTCACGCTTGCAACCATCTCTTTTATGCATTTATTGGCTGGTGCGACTTATACTCCGGTGCGACTTATACTCCGGAAAAATACGGGTATCTGTTTTTTATTATTATCCTTCTGTACCTAATCTGTGTTGCAACACTTGAATTTCCCTATTGTGGGGCAAATAAAGGTTATCTTATCTTTACAACAACCCAAAAAAACAAAGAAAACATCTTTAAAATACTGACCTATCAATTTAACACTATATTTCCACTATAAACCTTGTCCTTCCATGGCCTCTAAAATATTGGTCCTCAAACATTTTCACACCAAGTACCAAAAAAGAAAAGAGTTGGCCTTATGAGTACCACCAGCTCTAAACCAGGGCTATTTCTGTGCTGAACAAGGTCTTAAAACAGGACTATGCCGTTGCTACGGAGGTCAAACACGGAGAGGAAAACAATTCAACTCAATATTTAGCAAACATTAAAACCGAAGAAAAGTCTGCGTACCCCATTTTGAGAACCACTGCTCTAAACTCTTCCGCACAACCAAATTAAATACTATCATTCCTCGTTTATTTGGCTAGGACATATTGATGAACATACAGACCAGATTGTCATCATGGGCTAATTCCCGTGTTCTCCCGCATTCATGCTCACAAACACACTCTCGTTCCTCGTACATCCTACGTCAACGCAGGAGGAAAGGTGGGTGAAGCGACTCGTTTAAGGGCACGACGACAGTATGCGCTCAACCCAGACGAGATCGGGCCTTCTGCAGATGAGGTAAGACGATGCCCGATCTTTCTGATGCTTCGCTGATCGTTCTGATGCTTCGCTGATCGTTCTGATGCTTCTCTGATCGTTCTGATGCTTCGCTGATCGTTCTGATGCTTCGCTGATCGTTCTGATGCTTCGCTGATCGTTCTGATGCTTCGCTGATCGTTCTGATGCTTCGCTGATCGTTCTGATGCTTCTCTGATCGTTCTGATGCTTCGCTGATCGTTCTGATGCTTCGCTGATCGTTCTGATGCTTCTCTGATCGTTCTGATGCTTCGCTGATCGTTCTGATGCTTCGCTGATCGTTCTGATGCTTCGCTGATCGTTCTGCCATCCAAGCTCCAACATTTCTGCAAACAATTCCACACCTGTCCTCATTAAAAAAAAACACAGACAACAATCCCCATGATCGCTCTTCAACCGTCTCGCCAATTCTCCCGACAGCACGCGACCCGATTTCGACGAGCTAAAGACGCCATGATAGCCGCCTCCATTCTGCGGAACACGTCAACCCGAGCCCCGACACTCCGGTTGACAAGAGCGCGCGTGTCTAATGACAAAAGCGTTCATTTGCTTGAGAAAAGAAGCCGAGTACGCATTGTGTGTTTGGTGTTAACAACTGTAATTTTGCTCTGATAGATTATGGAAGAGCGCTTAGATGACTGGCTCCCAAGGTCAGCGTCTCCGTGGCTCACTCGAGAGCGCTATTCAAACACTTTTCAAACCGCACAATAACACTGAGAAGGATGTTATTTTTCTTTCCCATTTTCCTTTGAGTGGAGAACTTGAAATAACCCTGGTGCAAAGATAAACATTAAATTAAATATTACAAGTATGTTTTTGTGCGTTCATCTCCAGCACTTCAAGGACAGTTGCTTATTGCCAGACGAGGGAGGGGATCGAGTTTACCTTTACAAATAACCAAATGAAACGCAAATCATATTTCTTCACTTCACTACTTTGTTTCTTTTCGCTGTCAACCAAGTTCTATCTTTTCCACTTAAACACAACCATTCCCTCGTAATTAATCAACCTGGATGTCTGGATTTGAATGGTCCAAGCTCCAAAGTTATACCATTCAATAAATAGTCCATTGTACCTCAAACATTCGGTTGTGTCGGAGTCAAAGTTGGATTTTTCTTCAAGTCCAGAAATCAAGAGCAATACCTGAAGCTCGCACAGCAGCAGAGTCAAAACATCTTGGACTGTTTGTTGTTAAAAATAGCATGTAGGTCAGCGTTGAGACCAGTGAGCGCACAAATCTTAGAGAAACATCCAAATTGTCAGAACAGCTTCGTTTTGCCCATGTAACCTTGTCAAAAAAAAGCAAAACAAAAAACTGCTAGAGCTGTAAAACCATGGTAATTCAAGATAATGGTGCAACAACTCACACCTCATCAAATATACGGCTGTGGAAATGCTAGACCAGGACCAGGACAAAACGCACACAGAACCAGGAATAAGTCGTGTTCAGTTCATACGTCAAGGTGCACTTCTCTAAAGGTGGGTCAGTTATCGGCTTGTCTCCATGGAGATATGATTGCTTTGCTTGGCATTAAGTTTATCCACCGGGCCAAGTTAAAGGTCAGATCGATGGAGTAAAAACGCAAGTTCTTCAAGGTACTTTTAAGCAAACAAAACATTGGTAATGGCATAAATTCAATACGGATAAATTGAAGGCCATATTGTTGTTATTGCCATAAATTAGTTTAAATCCATTAATTGATCCAAATAAATGTTTATATAGAACTTCTCGATACATCTTCATTTTAAGAACGTTGTCCACATGACTACCTTTGAAGCCGTTTCCGCAGGGCAAACATCGTCTTGCCCTTTATGCATCAACCTGCCTAACCTGCAAGCATCTCATCATTAGATCATCGATTACACAAACACTTTCAAATCCTGTATTACATCATCACACCTCTTTCAGATCAGGGTTGCATTTGACTCTTCGCACTTTCATCCGAACACGGCTAAGCCCAATCGCAATGTTTCATCAAGCGTCGGGCAAACATGTAAGTGATCGCACGTGGGATTACAGCGGGCCCATGTTGTCCGGCTTGTTTACATTTAATAACTCCCATCGTTGTACGCCGACCCTCTGTTATTGCTGCAACAAGAGGATAAAGTCGCTTGGTTCTTATCGCGGCAGTAGCTCTTGATAGCCGTGCGTGCATCTGTCAGCTGCGGTCATATTTCCATGGGGGGGATTAGGAGGCCGGAATCGCTGGGAGGGAAGACTCAGCGCCGCTCCTACTGTTGCTGATGCCGCAGAGTTTATCGGAAGGAGCGAGGAGGAGTTGAGCCGGCGACGGATTACATGCGAGGGCGAAAACATGGACTCCGTCGGTCGTATTTATGACAGGACGATACAGTAAGTAGAATGGAAGAAAACCGTAGCGAACGTTTGAGTCGGCGAGCTAATACCTTGGGGGGAAATACGTATTTTAAGACTGAATACCCTTCCGCTTGCAACTATTTACGAATAGAGAATGGGCCATGAGGTTGAAGTGTTTTAGAGCTCGACCAAACAACAATCTGTGTTCTCGACGTAGGGGATTGAACGAGGTACCGTTTGTCGAGTTTACAAAGTAGGGTTGAAAGCCAATTGTGGAACTATGTCCGTAGTAAGTAAAAGCTTGAAATCTCTGTTAATTTAATCATTACTTCCCGGTATTTCACTCACATTCACCCACTTATTTGAATCAGATTCAAGCTATCATTAGGCGATTTAAAACATTTGTACAAAGTTGATTATTGCGTAGTTGCTGCTGTTAAGGTGAAACACCAAATACCATAATGTTAGCTTTAGCTATTTAGCTAGTGAGGCCGCTTCAATGCTCCCATATTTCTTTTATTCCATTAGACCTACAACTTTTCTTTTTTCCACTGCGATCACTTACATCGCCCACCTCGACGACCGATAGAAGTGCAATCCGTTACTATAGAAAAGACTGTAGCGGATTGCGCTGGCTTTCCACTCACAGATAGATGGCACGAGAAGAGTTACCTTGGCATCGTCGGATGAAGTGTCAACTCCATTTAAGAAGACCCAGGTAACTGAAATACTTTGAACGGAGCCGACGCGGCCTCTTCAGAGTGCGGCGAAGTCTTGGAAAGTATCATCGGGTTCAGGTGGTTAGATTTCTCTATATTGCCGGGCCTTGAACCGTGTAAACTGCTGAAGTTTTCAAGTTTTGGAGTATAAAGCCTGTAAAAGTCCACTAGATTTCTTATCAAACATGTACAAAACATGAGAAAATTAACACAAATCGTGTATTGACAAGTTAACACACTAGTTTGGGGGAAAGTGGATGCAGTCGTTCCTGTCTATTGTTAACCGCCATTTTAAGAGCTCACTGAATTAATTAAACTGTAAACAAAAGGTATTTTTGGAAAGATGCCCCCTCCCTCCAGTAAACACATTACTAAGCTTTTCCATTGCTGTTATGTAAAAGGAGGACGGGCAACAGTGTTTTTTCCAAGGAGATTGTAGTTGGATTTTTGGGTGAATTTAAGGACTATATTCAGTTATCTGTTCCCAATAGTACATACGCAAAACTCGTCCAACTGTTGTGTCCTTGGGCAAAAACATTAGGCTCACTTGCCTCGAGGGTCTGCTCTATGTACACCAATGTATGAGAGCTTCCTTAATGTAAAACAAATAGCACACTAGAAACATGTATTGTTATTTTAGTGGTTTAACACACACAAAAAGCACATGGTGGTTTTGCAATAATGACATAGTAGAATTTGAAATTAATATACATTTTGTGGACTTTTTTTTTTTTTTTACAGGTAATATCTAAGATGGAATAATGTAAGTGTATTTTTCAGTTTGTGTTGATGGAACAGTTGTGAGTTCGGCATTTGTGTTGTTGTTTTCCCCCCCAAATGAAATGGTTGTATGTTAAAAGTTACCGTAGTGTATATATATATATATATATATATATATATATATATATATATATATATATATATATATATATATATATATATCACATTTTCAGGTAAAAGTTATGAAGACATTTGTGCAATACCAACAATACATTTTGACTGGTCAAGTGCAGTGTACAAGAGGCAGCAGAGGTGCAGTGGGTAAGCGTTCATCCAGGGCTGTAATCCTTAAATCATTTAGTCTTATAATCAGTCGATGGTCTTTTAGTCAACCAACATTTTTATAAATAGACTAATTATTTCATTTAGATTAAAAGAGGACGGCAGCAAAAAATAGACAATATGGATGGAGTTAACTGAAAAATGTGAGAGAATCATGAGTTTCAGAACGATGACAGCGTTGCCATAGTCATTTAAAACTAAATATGTCTTTTGAATATGGGCAAAGTCCTACAATTTTGGAATAAAATATGGTGAAACCTTTAAATATATATATCAAACATAAATACACTGTTTACTAGTACTTTTCTGTATAAATAGTTAATTTTGCAGTTGTCGTCTTTAGAGTGCAGTTTTGATAAGAAACATGATATCTTCATAGCTTTTGCCACACCCCCTTTTAGTCGAGTAATCCGTCAACAGTCGAGCAAGAATTCCTTTAGTCCACTACAGCCCAACATTCTCCACGGAGCCAAAAGGTAGTTGGTTCCAAATGTGAATGAACACGTCACTTCACTCGATTCCATGACCCATTCCATTCACAGTCATTCAACAAGTTCTAAAAGGAAAGGCACCGGGTTTAATGATCCAAAGGAATCTGGCATTTTTGCACAGAAGACCGCACGTTACTATTCATGGCAACTAGAACTAACCGCCAACATCTAAGGCACGTTTTACTAGTTGCAGAATGACAACTGGACAGCTGCATGGCCTGTATACTGTGTCCGGGTCGAACTGTTGCTAGTGCAAAGATCAGTATGTCAAAAGTAAACACACAGCTAAACGTGTTTTACTTTTCCTCTCAGGATGGCCAAATGTGGGACGTTTCAAGCTCAGAGGTTTTAGAAGCCATTTCCAAAACATGCGAGTTAAAATAGTAAAGGTGCGAGTGGACACCCTTGTCGTGTTACTTTTGACTTTTATAAATGATCCTTTTCTGCTTTGCTGATGGGAATAGTGATGCAAATTGGCTCCAGATGCCCTTCCCAATGCCACGTACTCCAATTACCAGGACTTAAGATGGGGCGAAAGAAAGAAAAACTGCTTTGTGACCTTGTGTGATCTGTGGATTTGTTGTATTTATTATTTATTTTCCGTCTGCAAACATGGTAGAATGTTTTGCTCTATCCATGTTTGCACAATGTTTTGCACTGGATGTCCTTCCCAACAAAACCTCCTCCGTAGCAGAAATAGTAGACCGTTATGTGACCCCCATGTGGTCTGCTGTAAACTGTAAATATAGCAGTCGTAGTTTGTAACCCTGTGTGGCCTACGGATTGAATTTTACTACAGACCGTGTTTGCGAAAAGGCTAAGCAGCTCCTTAGCTAACTTAGCTCTTATCATCAAATGGTCAGCTGAGATAACAACTGCCTTTTAAGTAGTTGGACAAATATCAATTACAAAATGCCATTATTTCCACATCATAAGAAAAAGACTGAACAAACAGCTGAACTTCTAGTATAGGGTAAAGTTATGTTTGATTTTTTTTTAAAAATGAATCTGAAAATTTTTGTAATTTTCAACCAAGGTTGCAATTTTGGACTTGTTTTTGCCCCTTTTTTGATTACTTTTTAAAATGTAATGCATTAACCTTTATTCAACCAGATAAAACCCACTGAGATCGAAACCTTTCAAACTTTTTCGAGGGCCAAAGTGTGAAACTTGCTGCACACAATCATAAAACATTTACACGTTCAAATAGAGAAACATTTAAAAAACATTTAAAAGCGCAGATAATTGTTCATATTAGGATTCTGGCCCTCCATTTTTTCAAAACAGCTTGAAAACCCCTCAGTGAAACCTGCATTCCCCTAAATAAAATAAAAACTGAAAAGAACAAACAAATAAATACATCATTGAAGATTGTACCACTTTGCATGGCCAGTAAAATGAATTATCCATTTGTCAAATACACATTCAACTTGTTCAGCCAATTTATTGAACTACTTTGTGTTTTGTATTTCAATGAATGAGTAAAATGTTAGTTATCGTACACCACCAGCTTTACATTTCTACTGTACAGTCTTGAAGCAGCAAATGTGCAGACACCAGAGATGTCACTCCACGCACTCTCTCTCTACTTCTCTCTTGGTTCAACACCTTCAGAACAATGCCTCCCCCTGACCCAATAAAATCATAAAACCCCTGCGAGGCCGCTTCCTTCCCCCCCGTCAGGGAGTCTTTGAACCGGGCACAGACGCTAGACGTGCGAACGGCAACAGTCTGGCGCTAGACACCACTTTGCACCCGCCGCCGCAATTCGCAGTACAGCAAAAGAAAGATGATTTCCAGAATGATGGCGCGGCGGATTAGATGAACGCGTGCGGAATTCGAAAACGGGCGGGGCTGGCTGTCGGAAGCGATAATGGTTTCAAAATGGCGGTTTGAGTCGTGGGAAAAGTCTCGACAAGGCGCAGAGGTGTACGTCCACTGCAAAAGAAATGACATCGTCTTGAAGTCAGATTATCGCTCGATCTCGACTAGATTTTGTTCTCCGTCATGGAAAGACAAGAAAATGCAGGAAAGTCCATTTTTCTTACTTGATTGTTTAATATTTAGGCTTGAATTTGAAATATATTGTTATCTGAAAAGGTCTTTTATCAGAAAAAGGAGCGATTGTTTTCACGTAAGCAACAAATTCACAGGTACAACTAATTATTATCATTCGTCTACTGAATACTAGTCATATTAACGCATGCAGATGTACACATTTCTACAGCGTGATAAATGGTGGTCTGCCTATGTTGACGTCTATGCGCGACTCGGATGCAAAATGTCTGGTCGCGAAGAAAGAGGTGGCGAGGATTGGAGAATGCGAATAATAAAAGGGCGAGATTTGGGGGGGAAAAAGCCTGGAAGAGTGAAAGAATGACACGCTTTGAAGATGACAAAAAGAAAAAAAATACCCAAAACGGGTTAAAAATAGACTCCATGTAAGACTAAAAGTGGGTCATATGAATCAGCATTGCAGTGGTGTTTTGAGGGATTCGGCAGACACAAAAGGAGGCGACGTCGACGAGCATTTGCGACAAACTTAAAGCACTTTCCAGCCAAAGAAAATGGGCACGTCGGTGGTGAAAATCCTATACGTTAAACGCTATGGGGGAAAAAATGTGTCGAGAACATAGAAGACGTATTGCAGAAGAAAAACCTCAGAAGCCGCGAAAACCAAGAGGACGTTTGTCTAAAGAGGTAGCTTCAAGTAGAGAAAACTAGGTCATATAAAACTTGCATTGGGAGTGTGAGAGTCGAATGTAAAAGCGGTTTGATGACGCAAATGGATGCACTTTTGCAGTAGATATAGGGGAAAAAAGGTCTTCAAAAATAAGTTTAAATAATGGAAAGTTTGCAGCCAAAATTCCACTTGAAGGATTTCAATATACTACGGTACATATTGTATTAGAAACACACCGCGAGCTATGAGCTATGTTAGGCTGGACAAAAATATATAAAAAATGCTTTGTCATGAAGTACGAGCTGAAAAATGCACCCAAGACGCTGACAACAAATAGTAATAACTACATTAAAATGACAACAAGCAGTGAAACCTTGAAAGCACAACGGATTTTGAAAAAAAATCAGTTTCAGACTAGAATTCATTTTGCAAATTGATGAATATTATTTTTGGTTTTATTTTTTTTAAAGGATTTTTCGGCTTTATTGGACAGGACAGATGAGAATGAAATGGGGATGAGAGAGTAAACCTATGAAGTAAATAGTCGGAGTCGGGAATCAAACTCACGACACCGCGCACAGTCTGTTTGTTTTAATATTTAATGGTTGAACTGGTTGTCCAAACATTGAATTTTTACGTTCAGGATCGGCATATGTTTATTACTCTTACTCAAATAAATACAATTACGGCGAGACACTGCAGGTGACCAGGAAAACAATCTTGAATTTAGAGATAATTTGAAACTTCCACCAAAGTTTACTTTAAATCTAAGAACAATGTATTCAGTTTTTCATCCTGTTTTTATCATGTTTTTCATCATGTAACTGCCCAGATTTATGACATATAAATTGGGAAATGGACAGAGCCGGGTACATTTCTTACTTCTTATGTTGACATATTAAATACAAAGACAGAGGGCTTATGTGATTTTAAAGTAAACCTGCTTTTACTCAAATTTGGCACAGAAAAATTCAAATTCTGTCAAATTTTTGCGAGTTGAAACTTCACGCTTCAAATTAGATAAAGAAATCCTTCCGTATGTTCCGTCAAAATCATGTTACGTCCAAGATTGTAAGGTTTGGCGTGTGTAGGTGCTACTTTAAGGGCTCTAAGTCTCTGTGGGAGAAGAAAAACGACGCCCCATGTTAACCCACAGAAGCTGAAGTGGATTCAATAAACTAATGCAACTTAATTAGATGCAGAGTGGACAGTTTTGTCATTTCTGCTTGAAATCTTACAACGCTGAGGGAACAAACTGACCAAAAAAAACAAACAGATATGCAATCGCCCCTTGAAATGAAGCAAACGTGACGTAAAATGTTGTCCAAAATATTAGGACAAGCCCCAGAATAGGCCTTTTGAATCGAGCACGAACAGATGCAAAACACACAAGTACATTCAATTTACATGCAAACGGTCGACTGAGCGATTCTTCATGTAAATCTTCTTTTCTTTTTGTTCTAAAGTGTGAAGTGGTGTACATGGAGACGAGCAGCTGAGGCCGTGTCCCGAGCACGTCTCACCATTCGGGGAGGCAATTAGTTCCAGTGCCAGTACTAATGCGGTTGGAGGGGCGCGCGCGGCAGGGGTTCCGAGGGTCCCCGGCTCTAAAAGGGGCGTGGGGGGGGTCGGGGGTCTGCGGCGGGGACAAAGGTGGGGGTCAGGACCTCGGGGTTGGGGATGGGGAGGGTTATGTGAAAGCTGTAATGTGTCCGCTGACCTCTGCCACTGGACTGGACACTGTGAGGGGACGCTTTACAGTTCTGACTGGACAAAGACACTATGGGGATGGGGGAAGGTACATTTGGTGAGGGTCAAAGGAGACACCCACCCCTCCCCTCTCCTCTCCCAGACCGAAACGCAAGAAGAATGGACCTGTTGACACTAAAAAGAGACGCTGATGAATACATATTTTTTAAGTAGTGTACGCACTTTCTTTTTGTTTTACTCACTTCATTTCAATGGTTTTTCCCCCATTCATATTTCAACATAAATGTGGGCGAGTGTCTTTCCAAGTCGTCCAAAAGGAACTGTTCACATTGCTACAGGAGAAGAGTTATACAAGTCGGTATGTTCATCCTGAAACTTGTGAGCAATGCAAAATATGCCACAAAAAAATGTGTTTTTAAAAACTTGGCAAGCCATTTTAACTCCTATTTCAGAATATTTTAAGTTGTATATCATTATAATATATTTTCCTTCAACACCATCTTGCTATTTATCTGCACTCTTCTTTTTTGTAATTAAGATTTATCTTTGTCGTTTGTGTTGTGATTGTAATCTATCTTTACATATTCTGTAAAGCACTTTGAATTGTGCTCTACAAAAAAATTACCTTGCTCATATAGTTTTTATTTATCAAAGTTTTAAGACTTTAATGCATTTAAGGTCACAATATATTATTTATTATTATGATCATTATTATTTTTATTATCTTTATTATTATCATCTTTTTTTATTTTTTGCAATTTGTTGTTAGAGATGTAACTTTACAGCCAAAGACAATAAACTGTTATTGTTAAAACATTGACATTTTACTGGGCAATATGATCGATACCAATTTTCTCAACAAAAAAATAAATTTTCTGGACATAAAGACAGACTTTTTCACATCCAACGTCTGAACTCTGCTCCAAACCACATGTTTTACTGACACTCAAAAGGCCCCAGCTCATCAACGATTAGCGGTGTTCCATTAAAATTCGATTGATTGCATTCCGCTCATTTCACATAATCAATTTTGATATAGAACGCTCCGACTGCGCGGCGGGCGGCCTGGGTACGGCAGCGCTTCCCCTCAGTCCTGGGCCTGGATGAATGGCCGACGGTGCACACTCCTCTGCTCCCGTTTGATCTCCCCGCGTGTGTCAAGGGCGTTTAAAGGGCGGCGAGTAGAAACCAGCCTCAAACTGTCGGCTCTGATCCGGTCCACGGTCCACTGCCGCTTTCTTTTCCACGCATTTCAAACGGCCGGCGCTGTCAAATTTGGATCCGTATAGATTGCCGCAAAAAGGTGTAAATGAGAAGGATCTGGAAGCTACACGTCGACGGGTTTGAAGCTCAAGTACTGTCATAATATGTCGACACTGTGCAGACGAAATGAAATGGATAAAATGATTGAGAAATGAATTAATATGTCGTCTAATTTATGGCATTTGTGACTCTAAAAGGAGTGACTGGGACAAATGGGAACAATGTCGCTTTGTTCTTAGACAAGAGACTCCTGGGACAGGTTCTGGGGACAGGTTCTGGGATAGGCTCTCGGGATAGGCTCTCGGGATAGGCTCTCGGGATAGGCTCTCGGGATAGGCTCTCGGGATAGGCTCTCGGGATAGGCTCTCGGGATAGGCTCTCGGGATAGGCTCTCGGGATAGGCTCTCGGGATAGGCTCTCGGGATAGGCTCTCGGGATAGGCTCTCGGGATAGGCTCTCGGGATAGGCTCTCGGGATAGGCTCTCGGGATAGGCTCTCGGGATAGGCTCTCTGGATAGGCTCTCTGGATAGGCTCCTGGGATAGGCTCTCGGGATAGGCTCTCGGGATAGGCTCTCGGGATAGGCTCTCGGGATAGGCTCTCGGGACAGGCTCTCGGGACAGGCTCTCGGGACAGGCTCTCGGGACAGGCTCTCGGGATAGGCTCTCGGGACAGGTTCTGGAGACAGGTTCTTGGGACAGGAGACAGGTTCTTGGGACAGGAGACAGGTTCTGGAGACAGGTTCTCGGGATAGGCTCCTGGGATAGGCTCTCGGGATAGGCTCTCGGGACAGGCTCTCGGGACAGGCTCTCGGGACAGGTTCTGGGGACAGGTTCTTGGGACAGGAGACAGGTTCTGGAGACAGGTTCTGGAGACAGGTTCTGGAGACAGGTTCTGGGGACAGGTTCTTGGGACAGGAGACAGGTTCTTGGGACAGGAGACAGGTTCTTGGGACAGGAGACAGGTTCTGGAGACAGGTTCTGGGGACAGGTTCTTGGGACAGGAGACAGGTTCTGGAGACAGGTTCTTGGGACAGGAGACAGGTTCTGGAGTCAGGTTCTGGGGACAGGTTCTGGGGACAGGTTCTGGAGACAGGTTCTTGGGACAGGTTCTTGGGACAGGTTCTTGGGACAGGAGACAGGTTCTGGGGACAGGAGACAGGTTCTGGAGACAGGTTCTGGGGACAGGAGACAGGTTCTGGGGACAGGAGACAGGTTCTGGGGACAGGAGACAGGTTCTGGAGACAGGTTCTGGGGACAGGTTCTTGGGACAGGAGACAGGTTCTGGAGACAGGTTCTTGGGACAGGAGACAGGTTCTGGAGTCAGGTTCTTGGGACAGGAGACAGGTTCTGGAGTCAGGTTCTGGGGACAGGTTCTGGGGACAGGTTCTGGGGACAGGTTCTGGGGACAGGTTCTTGGGACAGGTTCTTGGGACAGGTTCTTGGGACAGGAGACAGGTTCTGGGGACAGGAGACAGGTTCTGGGGACAGGAGACAGGTTCTGGGGACAGGTTCTGGGGACAGGTTCTTGGGACAGGAGACAGGTTCTGGAGACAGGTTCTGGGGACAGGTTCTTGGGACAGGAGACAGGTTCTGGGGACAGGAGACAGGTTCTGGAGACAGGTTCTGGAGACAGGTTCTGGGGATAGGTTCTTGGGACAGGAGACAGGTTCTGGAGACAGGTTCTGGGGACAGGAGACAGGTTCTGGAGACAGGTTCTGGGGACAGGTTCTTGGGACAGGAGACAGGTTCTGGGGACAGGAGACAGGTTCTGGAGACAGGTTCTGGAGACAGGTTCTGGGGACAGGTTCTGGGGACAGGAGACAGGTTCTGGAGACAGGTTCTGGGGACAGGTTCTTGGGACAGGAGACAGGTTCTGGAGACAGGTTCTGGGGACAGGTTCTTGGGACAGGTTCTGGGGACAGGAGACAGGTTCTGGGGACAGGAGACAGGTTCTGGGGACAGGTTCTTGGGACAGGTTCTGGGGACAGGAGACAGGAGACAGGTTCTGGGGACAGGTTCTTGGGATGCGTTTGAGTGCTTTTAAATTCCGTCATGCCATATTTGAACGATTACGACCCTTTCACTACAGTCGCATACACAAGTCAGCTGATCCTAAACAGATTCACTGAAGATAATCAATCACTACATCTAAA
The DNA here is from genome assembly GCF_026437365.1 of Eucyclogobius newberryi. Classification (NCBI taxonomy): domain Eukaryota; kingdom Metazoa; phylum Chordata; class Actinopteri; order Gobiiformes; family Gobiidae; genus Eucyclogobius; species Eucyclogobius newberryi. The sequence goes on from NW_027315779.1 coordinate 27,453,427, forward strand.
TTCCCACAGTTCATCGATTTATATTCATGAACCACTTTCTAAACAACGGTCGACAGTTTGTTTCTCTCCGTAAAAAAAGTTGCAAAGAACACGTTGCCCTCCGTCGACGTTGCTGATGGCGAGATGAATAATGCACGCGGCTGGTGACAAACGGCCGCCGGTATTGGATTCTTTCAAATCTCCCCGTGTCGAGTGCGTCCCCGGTAGAGCCCTCGCGCTCGGCCACTTTCACAAACAGACTCTTTAAACAACTCTTATCAAGGCGGTGGAAGAAGTGGACAATTACGTGCCTTACAATGCAGCGGAGCGGGGCCGGTTGTGTTGACGGGTTTACCGCTGTGAGCAGGTAACAATGGGCGGCTGTTTGTGAGCGGAGGAGGGTTTGGGGACATTCCAGCAGACAGATGATATCCAGACCTCGAAATGTACAATACCGACCAATGCGTACCGTAAAGTGAAATGACGTCGCGCTGAAGGCTGTGATAATGGTTGAATGATTAGTAGTTAGTTGAATTTGTGGTTGAAATTGGGTTATACAAATGAAATTAAAGTCTCTGTTGAGCTCAAGGAACTGTCAAAATATTACAAGACATCACAGTAAAGCTGCCAATAAGAAACCTTTAAGGGTGATCTTGATCTTGAAGGCTAAATCTAGTATTTTGTATTCATTTGTAAAAGAAAAGTAAATGATATTTATATAACATATGTTTTTCTTCGGACGTGTAAAATGATCTCCAATTCAAATGTTTTCTGTATGAAGAGGAATTTGAAAGGTTTTTGTCCGCTTTAGATTTTCAAACAACTATTTTAACACATTTCATTGTTTTTCTATCTTTTTAGAACGGTATTACTTTAGAACAGGCATGTCCAAACTAGGGCCCGGGGGCCAAATGCGGCCCTTAGACCAATTTTTGTTGGCTCTCCAGCTTCCTGCTATGTCGGCCCAAACAACAAAAAGTAGTACTTTTTACTGTGAAATTGGGAAAATTCCGGCATATTGATGTTATACAAACCTAATATTAATGTTCTAGGTCTAATTAAAGGTGGAGGCTCATCACAATTACGTCAAATGCAAAATTTTGAATGATTCACTTTATCATTCAACAAATTCGACATTGTCAAGTGGTTTGTGGCCCTCGGCCCCGTTTGAGTTTCAAAATGTGGCTCTTGGTGAAAAAAGTTTGGACGCCCCTGCTTTAGAAGAACTGTCAGAAACATTAGATATGGAATGTATGAGACCAAATGGCAAATAGACAATTGATTTTACTACAAAAAGTGTGAACACCATTGCCATTAAATTCAATTCTAATCTTGACAATCCAGGACAATACTACACATGTATATAATTCTCATAAAATCAATAACTACGCACAATTAGACTTGCAATTTTCCAACACATTGACACATTCTTATAATTGCGATTCGCTCACATTTTTGCCCACTTATTGTACTTTGTAAGGCCGATTGGTCCTTCTTGTTTTATGTGCCTCCAGCTCAGTGGCTTTGGCCAAAGAGCTGACCACTAGAGTTTGACAGGAGCTATTGTATCTGCCAGGGACAATGGGAGGAGGAGGGGGAGGAGGTGGTGGTGGGGGGGGGGGTCAACCTAAAACTTCTGCTCACTTCCCCCTCCCCCATCTTCCCTCATCCTGTCCAGTAAGTTTAGTTTTCCAAATGTGCAATAGCCACCGTAGTCGTAGGTTCAGTTGCGAGTGACTGGCGTTCTTCTGCTTGAGGAAGGCCAACGTTACAACTGAATGCACAGAATTGTTCATCAAATAGAAAGACGTTTCCAATAAAATCATTCACCAAACCATTATATAAACGTGGTGTCCAAGAACAAACCCAGATGCAGTGGGTTACGACTAAAGTTGAAGTATTGAAGTGACATTTGCCTGAGGATTTGTTGCCTCCTGCTCCTGGTGTGATACAACTATTACTCACTAAGTATATTTAATAATCTGTCAGTTTAAAATGTTAAATTCCACTTAGTTCAATAGTCTTTTGCTGCGCGTGGCCTTATCGGTCCAAACTCTTCCAAAACATCATTTTACAAAAAGATAATGTAAAAAACTAAATAAAAACTTAATATTTCATTCAAAAACAACAGCAGTCCAATAGCTTTTAACGCTCCATGCTGCCTCATCTGTCCATCAGTCAAAAAGAAAATGTTTAAAACAAAAAGTATCATTTGACACAAAAGAAAAGAATTCTAGCAAATTTGTAATGAAATGGACAAATAATGTCTTTCAAAAAACACACTAGACCCATAGCTTCCCTAACAAATTCTTTAGGCTGAAAAAACAAAGAATAATAGAATTTTTCCAAAACAAATGTAAAAAAATAAAGAAAAAATTACAACTAATTTATTTAAACAAAACAACACACACACTGGCTTCTTTAACAGCACACCACCTAATCTGTGCACATTATTCCTGCTTAAAAAACAAACGTAGAAAAAACCCAACAGAATTTTAACCAAAATAAACTAAACATTTCTTTAAAAAACACTAGTTCCATATCTTCTCTTCCAGCACCCTGCCTCATCTGTCCTCTCCTCTCGCTCCGACCTTTCACCCTAGGAGTCATTGCAGCGGCAAAAATAATAAAAAGCGGTTCCGGAAAAACAAACTGCTGGGTGTCTGTGATGTCCTTTGTGTTTCGCTGTGGGTCTCTTTGGCGGTGGTGCTGTACGGGGAGCTTGACATTAAGATTATAGGGAAGATTACGCTGGATACTTTTGCTGGACAGATGGGGCGGGGGTATTTGGGACCTTTCTCGTGCTACGCTAACGGCTAAAGCGGCATGGGAACACTTGGCTACTTCCCACGTCTTAATGGAGGGACAACAAACAGCATGTGGTCAGTAATGGGCAATGAGGGATTAGATGGAAATGAATGAGAGGTTCTGGTAACTGGGGAAGATATTGGCATTAAGAGACAAACTAGGCTATTTAAGAGAATTGTTCTTGGTGTGGTCATTTAAATCCCCAAGTTAAGACGATGGATGATGTGGAATTAGGTTCAAATGAAACCAAAATATATTTTTAAGTCATTTTGGTGACATTCTGGCACCATAAACTATCAAGACCTTTAAACGATTTTTTTAAGTCTTGATGATCAGGTCAAAAAGGCCCACATTGTCAGTAATGGAAAAATACTGACAGGTGCTGTGGGTGACTGGAACCTATACCAGTGACTTTGGGCCTTAGGCGGTGTACGTATTTTATTTTTATATTTACTACTTTATTTTTTATTCTTGTTGGGCTCAAATATATGAGTCTTATTTGCTAACGTTGTCGTACAAACTTCTGGTATGGCATGTATTAAGGAAAACCAGATTCCTTCATTTATTTTTTGGGACCAAGACCAAAACTTAAAAAAACGTTTCATGCAAAATCTGCTTACACATTCTTGGCTGCACTCCACCTGAAACATAATCTCGTTTTAGATTGATATGTGAACCCAGCCCACCTGGAACCGCCAGCAGCCTTCTGACATAACTTGTGAGTACAGCAGTAGCAGTAGTCCTAAAATGACCCGAACATATGGTAGGATCGGGTTACGGCGGCGTTGTGTACATTTTTGCTCCTGTGCGCTATACGTTTCTTTAGCTTAGGAGGAAGGGAAGGGGAAGGGGGCAGGAAGGGGAAGGGGCTACGCAGTTATGTAGGTCGAAGAGTCATTCCAGGACAACTTCTATAGTACACCGGGTCTAAATGAGGACTAAAGCAGAGGACTGAACCAGGATTAAACCAGGGTTACATGCAAGAAGAGTAAAGTAGGACTATGACCAGGGTTCTGCAAGGATTAAACCACCTGAGCTCAACCAGAAGTAAAACAGGGCAGAACCAACTTTGAACAAGAACTAAACAAGAACTAAACAAGGAGTGAACCAGGACTAAACCTGGTTTAACTCAGAGTAAAGTAGTACCATGACCAGGGTAGTACCAGGACTAAACCAGGATTATAATTATCACCAGGGCCCAACCAGGAGAAGACCAGGGCTGAACCACAAGAAGTAAAAATAAAGGATTGAAACAGGACTAAGCAACACGTCTGCAAAAGGGGCTAAAACGGAACGCGAACCAGCACAAAGTCCAAACTAAAACATTCCGGCTAAAATAGCTAAAAAGCTATTTCAAACAAAAGCTACCAAGTTTAAACCAGGACTATCCAGATTAAAACCTGAACCAAAGAAATGCAAAATCCTGTGTGAACTGCAGCGTTGAAAACCAATTGAACAACATTTCATATTTTAGCATAATTAGCTCATCTAACGATCGTTGCGCGCCGACTGAGGCTATTGCATAATACTGTTCACATGTCGGAGCGAGAATGCGCGGGGGGGTTGCTATCGAACATTCCTGGTAGATTTTGAACTGACCCACTGACCGTTTCATGCTCTGAATTTTAGTCGTTTTTTGTCCCATTAAACTTGGAGTCGCGCTCAGTTTCATGGCGTTTGCTACATCGAAACCACACACATTCACCAATCATTTCAGCTTTCAAAATGACTTACTAAAGACACATCTCAACTAAAATCCTAACATATTTCTGTCACATTCTTTGGTCTGAACAGTTTCAATTCATGGTGCGAGGGCCAATAGCAGAATTGTGCCACTCGTCCAAGTCGCTTCTTCAGTTTTGACGCGGCGCTCGTAACGGAACCGTGAGCGATTATGCACAATACGACTCCGGTGACGGTTCACACCTTTGGGAAGATCAATGGACTTGACAACAGATACTCCCGTCTGTGAAAACCTAGGGTGTGTCAGTTTCGGTGTACTTGCCCCCCCCTCGGACAGATATTTAAGCCAGTCCTTTACTGCGCCGATCTGAGGAAGCTATGGATCCAAAATGGACGACCGATTGCTCAGACGTTAGCTCAAACGCAATTGATTTCGAGACGTACGCTTGTTTTTCTCGTACTTGCTTAGTACTATAAAAGGGTAAACTGACTTCCTGTTCAAAACTGCTGAAAAACTGTTTCATAGTGACATTTCCCCCAAAACGAGCAGCGAATTGTGTCACTATGTGTCACTCATCATTTTTAAATTAATCACAACTAAGTACAGGGATGTGGGTGGGGATAGGGGGTAGGTGAAAACGGGAATTTTCTGAGCACTGGAGCCTCAGTTACAGGACAATACAGGATTCACTCAAACGTGCAGGAATCGATCAAAATACAACTTTGAGTAAAACTAATGATGAGGAAACACTGTTGAAAAGGTCAAGTTGATGTTGTGTTCCCTTTAAAGCTCCGCGGGTCAAACCGCACGAGCTAAAGTTAGCCGTAGCTTGAAAAAAACAGCACAACGCGTTACACATTTAGCTGGGATTGGTCACTGCACGGCCGTCATACCCCCACCTCCACATTCCCCTGCTCCCCTGTCTCTCCTCTCACACGGGGGGACAAAGGCTGAAGTGTCCGGGGGAGGAGCATGCACGCCACCGCCGCCGCCGCTGCCGCTGCTGCTGAGGCCGGGTCGGTGGGGGTCAACACTGGCTGAAGACCCAGACAGGGGTGCGATTTTCTTTTTTTTTTGGGGGGTCTCTTCATTCTTTTTCTTTCTCGCCTTCTCATCCTGGACTCTAATCCCCATTGGAGTGGTCACAGAGGGGAGCACGATGCCCATGAGAAGCTCCATTGTGAGGGTGCCGGGGGGGAGGCTTCGTTACAGTGTTGTTTACAGTATGGATCTGTACATCGGGTCCTTTGAAACCGGACCCAGGGTTGAGAAAGGGGCGGGAAAAGCTAGAAGGTGCCATTTTATTATTTATGTATGGTTTTTTTCATGACATAATTAAAGGCGTTTCATTTGTACACGGCAAACAAAATCACTTAAAACTTAACTTAAATATTTTAAGTCACCATGTTCCATTTATTTACTTTATGTTGAGCCAAAGCAAACCATTTCCTGTTTAAAATGCGCTAATTTAACGTAAAATATTTCGATGGAAAATTGTCAAGTCAACTTTTCATTTTTGTGTGAGTATTTTTATTTAATTTTTTTAATCATTTTTGGATTTTATGGAAACACTTAAACACATTACAGATAGATTACATGACAGACGTTAAAAAAAAACATACATAGATGAATGATTGTTACCATTACCACTTTTATTACCTTTTTCTTTTATAAATAAAATCTGCATTGGGTGAAAAATCTGCCAAATGCAGTGTTAAGTCCACAAGTCAAGTCATGCCAAACATATACTTCTGTTTGACCGTTTTTATTCATCTTATTACGGTACTTAATGGCACTTTTTGTTTCTTTTTCCTCATTGGGAACTCTGTCCACTGCATTTGACCCAAACTGTAATGCCACTGAGGCTTTCTTTACCATTACTTCTTTGCTTAGTTTCCGTGGTGACGGAAACGTGCTGTTATTTACAGTACGAGGCTGCCGTGAAATCTGAGCTGTGGTAAAAGAAGGTAATGGTGCGTGTGTGTGTGTGTGTGTGTGTGTGTGTGCGTGTGCGTGTGTGTGCGTGCACGTGTGTGGGTTAGGCGTCCACTGTTTGTGCTCAGCCAGGCCTCCTCTACAGGTCAAAGGGCACAGGGTGTAAGGGGGGGTGGGGCCGGAGGGGTTACAGACCTGACTTTTGTGTGGTTGGTGGGACAGAGTGAAAAAGAGCAAGAGAGAGAGAATGAGAGAGAGAAAGGGGTTAAACGGAGGGAACGAGAAGAAAGGTGAAGAGAGAGAGAGAGAGAGAAAAGGCGCCGATGATGGGCCGCACACACATGGCGCCCTCTGATGTGACACCAGCAGGAAGGATGTGGTCTGGACTGGACACTGGGCGTGGTCAGCGACACGCCCGCTCCGCTTCGCTCCCGCACGCCATTTTCAAATCGCGAGGGCAATTTAAAAGCTGTACTTTTGTCATAAATGAGTACGTTTTTTAGCGTGTTTTCTGCTCTCCTCCGAAAAAAGCGGGTTGTAAAAGCAAGACTCGGGAGCCTCGGACGGTTTGACGCCCCGCGAACTTTTGAGAAAGAATCGTGTGCGCTGTCCAAGAGCGGTGCATCCTGCGTCACAATTCTGTTTGAGAAAAGCTGCTCTAAAGAAAACAACATGTGTGTGAATAAAAGCTGCCAGGGTTTGTTATGAGAGCTAAGGTGAGCTAAGAACAAGTTAGAAAGATTTAAATAACCTTTCACGGTTTGGAAATCAGCATGTATAGTTTAATATATTTATTTGTTTTTTATTCATGTATATTTGTTATTTCTATTATTATTTCAAAAAAAAATATATATATATAGCTGGTAGATTATACTATTATTTGTATCATCTAATTAAACCATTAATGTACTTGTATTTATGTACATTCTTATTTTAAGGAGACTTAAAGGAGATTTTTTTTAGTTTTTTTTTTAGGATTGACCAATAACACAAGTCGGTCATCATTTTACAATTTCAGTCATTGTTAAAACGACTTAATGGAACGTAATGGAAACCGGGCCGTTGACTTGCTGTCCAAACCTGTAGAACAGATAAGCCCCGCCTCTTCATAGTGCCGTTTACACGTTTGTTTGTTTTTATGGGGGGAAGGGGAAAACGGGACTTTTCTGAGCACGCGAGCCTCCGTTACAAGACAAAACAGGATCGACTCAAACGTTCAGGAATCAAAATACAACTGTGACTAAACTAATGATGAGGAAACACCCTTGTAAGGTAAAAAGCTCATTAAAGGTGATTTTAAAAGGCGGAATGACCTTTGTTACAATCTGTCACTGACATTTAAAGCAAGTGCAGTATCTTTATGAGCTATTGGGAAACACTGCCAAGATAAAACGGTAATCAGAATTCCTCCCAAATATCCACAAACTGCAGACAGAAAGTGTGTGCGTGTTGAAGAGCTTTCCAACGCTCAAACGCCATGGGACTCTTGCACTAAATTTTAGGCAACATCAAAACAGCGTTTGATGTTTTCAGCAAAAAAAAATCGACAAAATTAGAAAACGCCAAATTCCACACGGCAGGACTTGATTTGACAATGTTCAGAACTTTTTGGGGAACATTTCACTACCTTGATGTTTCCAAAGTGACTCGTGGCAGTTTAATTTATATATGGAAACCAGTAAAACGCACACTTAACTACACTTTTAACAGCCTTAGTAAAGCACGAAAAAAGACTTAATTCATAATGAACAAATAGTTAATTCTTATGATTCAGGCTTAGTAACTACTTAATTAATACAACTCTCAAATCCCTAATTAGGTATTGTTAAACTATTTATTCATTATTTATTTAAGTATTGATTGGTTCATGCTTAATTAAAGCTGATTAAGGTGTAGTTCATAGAAAGTGGTAGTGGAAATCCTAAATTCTACACATTTTCTTTGTTGCAGCTTCATCAAAATCTTTAACCAAAACATTTAACCAAGTGTAACATAATGATGAGATATATAGTTTGACATATTTTTCTTTTTCCAAGATATTACAGGAAAAACATTTCTTCTATTTTTAGTTTAAGTTTATTTTACCTGGAATCTGCTCCTAAAGATGTTGAATTATTACATTTAATCCACCTACAATTAGGGACATTGTACCTTCAAATGCGATTTTTCACCCACAGAGACATAAAGATCTGCACCTACACTCAACAAACTTAACAAACTTGCCATTTGTTGATACCCAATTCTAAGCCTGATTTACTAAGGTTTAAACTTTTAAAAAATTAGGTAAATTTGAAAATGTTTTGCAAATTTTTAGCCAAATCTAGTTTACACAATTTCCAAAACACGCTTCTTTGCCTGCAAGAAATTTAAACCTGACTTTTTTTCAGATTCATAGGTGTGTGAAATATTGGCCATTTTTACTCAAAAAATGCCTTTTTATTACGTTTTTTGAATAAGTAGAAACATATGATCAACGTTTCCTTTCTTACATTTATGTAAGTGACCTACAGGAGACGTTTCAAATACATCTCTGTAATTGCAAGCTTCTTTTCCTAATAATACTTTCCCATTTTCCACTTTTCAAATGCAGTTCTGTCCACGTTTCCACATACTAAAAAAATCTCAAAATTTCAACCTCTACCGCTTTTTCTACCGTGGTGCGGTCGTGCGTTGCGGTCGGCGTTAGCGGGTTAAAAGACGGCGCGGGTCGGGTCATGGGCTAAGTGAAACGTATCCCCCCGGTGCGAGGCGTGCGGCGGGGATGACGCAGGAAGCTGAGGGGCTGGAGATAAGGCCGCTAGACCAGGGCCGATAAGCACCCAGCACCTGTTAGAAGATACACTCGCAGGAGGCAGTAAAAAAGAAAAAAGAAAGGGGGAAAAAAAGAAGCATAGCCCAACAGCGTACGACAGAACATGAGCCGGGGGTGTAATTGTGTGAAAAACGAACAAAACGACGCACTAAAATAATATATGAACACGAGTTTTTACACGAGTATTTAAAGAGTCGAGTTGGAGTCGCTCAAGTTAAAAGTCAGAAAACTTTAAATGATCTGTTTTTGCATGTTGTGTTATCCTCTTTGTGCGTTTTGCCTCATTAAAAACAAAAGTTAGATTTTCTTTTTTTTTTTTTAATTCGTCAAACTTGGTGGGAACACTCAAACCGAGTGCATTCTTGTTGTGATTTTTTTTTTTTAAACTCTTTTTATTTCTTAAGCATCTTACGTAATAAACAAATCATTAAAATGTTGCCGTTATTCGCGACATTTACCAATTTTTTTTAACTCAAAGGTCTGATTTGTTCATGTTTTAGCTGGTGATGCGCTGTATCTTTTCAACCGATAAATAGAAAAACTGGTTTAATTCAGCACCTATTTATTATTCACATTCGTTTTCATGACTATTTTAAATGTCGGAAAATAGTTGAGTTTTATGCATAAATAGTAGCCACGATCAAGGACTGGATGGAAATTATGGACATTCGCAAAATGCAAAAAAAACAAAAAACATTCAAACTAAATTTGAAAATGGACAGATTTGAAAAAACTTTTAACTAATTGGGATAAATATACTGTATAGGACAATTTGGATGCTTTTATGTAAATTTGTATGTTCTCTCTGTGTCATGTTCTTTGTGCTGTTCTGTCAATCACACGCACCAATTGGTCTTCTTTTCCTTAAGTTGTAGCATTTTGCACATCGCATTGAGGTATAAATGTATAATAAAACTGTTTCTATCATGAATTGGGGTAAAATGACATGTTTTACTACTTGTGTTGATGAAGAATTTTGATTGTTTTAAAACGGTAATAAGTAAAACCCTGTCCCGTTTATGTTCTCGCACAAATATCGAAAGTTGAGCTGTGCAATTTGTGAAATATGTAATTGCTTTGGTTCTTTTTCAATCGAGAGTTCGACAGCCAATCCTGTGTCAGTGAAATCACATGGTTTGGAGGAAGAAATGCGACTATATTTTGCCCCGAATTGTCAACTTTAAAGGGCTGGACTATTTATGTTTTCTAAATGAACACTGAAAGCAATTGTGTGTGTGTTTTTAAAGCTTGATCGCTCAATATGAGAGAAAAAATACATATATCTGTGGGTCATATGCTTGAATTGAACATCTTTTTTAAATATTGTGAAAAATATATATACGTACAAATCATGACTTGTCAATCTGACGAAAAACAAAGAAACATGATGCATATTGCTGCCTCGTGCTGCCAGACTAGACTAAAAACTGTTCCAAAAGTTGACCAAGGAGGGCAAGTGATCGCCGCCCAAAGCCCACGTACGCGCGGATAAAAGCCCAGTGCCGCTGAATGGCGTCCGGCGCGGCCCCTGCGGCGTCATTTGTAAGGTCAGCGTCTGGCGGAAAATGATGCCAGTTGACTCATGACATGTCAGAGCCGCCCGCCTCAGCGATCAGTCTGGGAAATGGAATGTTGGGTGTGTGTTTTTTTTATATCTTCTTCTCTTTTTTTTGTTGGTTTGTTTGGCTTTTAACGGAGGGCCCAGGGTCACAAACACGCATCGCAATCTGGGAGCAACACAGACCTTGGAAGATGGCTGACAGGTGGATGGTAAACAAGAAAGAGAAGTGTCCGGGAGAGTGATTAGAAGAGATGGGACTATCAAACGGATCTCGGAGGAAGCGGAATGACAATTAGGATGCGCGTGTCATGTGGGGAAACGGGGGGGATGATACACGGAGGGGCCACGGTTCAGCTACGAGTCAGTTTTTCCCCGTGGATTGTGTTGTAAAACATGTTATCGATGGCAGGGAAGACGCCGATATTTGGTTGTTGCTGGTGGCCGATATTTGTCGATACCGATAATCTATTTAAAGATAATGTAAAGATCACAAATGAGCTTATAAATTATACAATTTATCTGAGATTTAATCATAATTCGTTGCCTGATTGTGTAAACGTACAGCCATATTTTTAGTGTACCGTATTTTCCATACTATAAGGCACACTTAAAAGCCTTTAATTTTTTCAAAAAACTACAGTGCGCCTTGTTTATGGATTCATTCTGGTTGTGCTGACTGAGCGATTGTGTGTGGTACATGTTTTGTTTTGCATAATGCGCCTTATAATCTATTGCCCCTTATATATGAAAAATGATTGAAAATAGAGCTTTCATTGACTGTGCGCCTTATACCGTATTTTCTGGACTATAAGTCGCACCCTTTTTCACAGTTTTGGCCGGCTTGTATATATACTAATATACTTATACTCTGGAGCGACTTATATATGATATTATTTGTTAATTTCACACTTGCAACCGCATCTCATACTCCAGTGCAACTTATATATGTTTTTTTCTGCATTTTTTGGCTGGTGCGACTTGGGTTAGGGTCCGGAAAATACGGGTAATAGCTTGAATTTCCATATTTACTCATTTAGAAAGTAAAATAGCAAAAATATGGAGATACGGGCCGGTGCCGATACTGGGGCCGATATCTCGCACATCTCTGATCGACAGCTAGCTTGATGCGCTATAATAACCCATGTTTGTTTTGTCGTTTGTTCTGAAGCTGCGAACGCACCTGAAAGTTCAAATTGAGAAGTTTTAAATGCCTTTTCCCTCATTTTATGATTTGAAAATCTGACATCCGGGCTTTAAAATGATTGTCTTGATGAGTGACTCTTACATAAAGTAGTTGAAGTAATTAAACATCGACAAAACTTCAAGAAAGTGGTTTGATAATGGGAGTTAAATCGCTCGACAAAAATCACGACTTTTAAATGCATGGCGACAGGAGCGGTAGAAGCTGGTAGAGACATTGCCCACTATATCACAATAAAAACTTTTTAAAGCTTAGTTTCCACGGGAACGGTTGAACGTGAATGTCCATGGTTAATTTGACATCTTTATTTGAACTAAAACAGACCCTTCTCCAATTCGATTATCAGATTGTTCTAGTAAACGCAACAAAACACAGAAGACGTCGAGGGGGGATTTCAATGTTTCAGACGTCCTTAGAAATTGCAACAGTGGTGGAAGTACAGATACAAGAGCAAAATAATACTCAAGTAAAGGTATCCCATCACAATCTACTCAAGTAATAGCCTTGAAATCTTGTCACACAGATTTTGAGAAACGTTCAAGCGTTCAAAGTGGCGATTTTGATCAAAGAATTGTGCAGATCGCAATTTGGAACTGTTTCTATTGGATTTCATGCACGTACTTAATGAACATGATCAAAATAAACCTCCAACCATTTCAAAAGTACAGATTCCTGCACTTAAATGTAGTGAAAGTAAAGAGTATTCACTGTAAAATACTAAAGTAAACCCTAACCCTTTTACTTTTGTACTGCATCGCGTACGTTTTTAGGAACCGTTTCCACATTGCACGCTTGGAAGACAATCGTTCACATTTCCTGACGCACAATGCCCGCTCGCTTTTACAGTACGAAGAGTGAGCGCTGCGCATCTGTTCGCGCATCAGCTCCATGACTCGAGACTTTGATACGCGAGACTTTAAAGCTTTGTTGAATTGCGACCCGTCCGTCATCAACCGTCCGTCTCTCTAAGCTACGTCGTCTCTGGTCAGCAAATACATAAATCAATTATGGTTTTAAGCTTTATGCCGTGATTTACCCAACTGATCCGGGCCGGATTACAGCACGGCTTAGGGACGTGTCGCGGGCCCGCCTTGACATTGGTGGCGCATGCAGTCGCACACGCCAGCGCGGGGGGATTGCACGGAGCTAAAGGTGCTCCGAGGGCCAATACACAGATTTGGAAATAATCTCGGCAGGATTTGTGGACATCGTGACCTAAAGAGCGACAGTTAAGATGATGATATGGGACAAACGGTGTGGTTGTTGCAGTTGTGAGTGGAGTGGCAAAGACTTGGAATTTCTCAAGTTTTAACGATTATTAAATGCTTCTAAATTACAAAAAAAAACTCAAAGTCGTATATTTTAAATTAAAGCGTTGATCTTGTCACTATTATAATAAAAATCACATGGATTTTACACAAATTAAAGTGTAATATGCTACAATTTATATTATAATTGACAAAGTTTAAAGAAAAAACATGAACGGGTTTCGCCATTTTAACTAAATTTAACGCAAAAAATGAAATTGCAATTTAATATTAATTAGCAGAGGCCAACATTTATTATTGAAAACAAAAAATACTAGTTATTGTTGGGGATGCAGTAATTTTTGCAAACATTTTGGAACTTTAGCTCAGAAATTTCAAGAATAAGTGTCAAAAAATAATTTTAGAAATATAACCGCCCCTCACTCAAAATAAATATAATAAGTGCCCCGTTTTATCAATGAGGTCACATTAACTCTCTGAAATTCCATGAAACCGTATTGTTTTGAAGCTAGATTATTCTGAAAGTTAACGTTCCAAACACTTAGTTGTTTTGTGGTTCAAAACGCAAAAATAAAAATGATGTCCAACTATTTGTTTAAGTTGTCAGGAAACTTCAGTATTTATACATTGTTATGCATTCTACAGCTACAAGCTAAGCAATGTAGCATATCCACAGGGATCAATTGTGAATACTCATTTGGATTCAATTTGTTATGTAGTAAATACTATCCAGACGCCAATCTACCAACGTAAAAAGTAATTCTAACTTTTCATTCAACGCAGCCTGCACCTTGGCATCCGACAGGTGACAAGAGCAACTATTGGCCAGTCATATTTACAGCTTTTGAGGATGTTGGTATCACTCCGCCGGGGCCCCATGCCAGTCCTGGGCAGCCGCATTCAAGTGCCAACAAAGCGGCTAATTAGAAGCCCAGAGTGGGGTTTTCTGGTTTGATACTTCCCATGGCGGGGCCCCTACAAGGTTGCCCTCTCTCCCCCCTCCTTTTCTCTGGTCCTCGCACACATACATGTACTCTGGGGCTGCCTGTTTGTGGGCCCTCCTCCACTGCGTCATGCCAAAGCGCTGGAAGAGAAGCGAGGGAGAGAGAGAGAGGTGGAGATGGACAAGGAGAGGGAATGAAAGAAAGAAAGAAAGAAAGAAAGAAAGAAAGAGAGAGAGAGAGAGTTTGGGTACATCCTCTTTCATGTGGAGTTGACCCGGAGAGAGCTTTAATGGGATCAGAATGGGATTAAAACCCTACAGTGTACAGGTGCAGGGCCAACATGGGGCCGAGAGACCACAAGCACTTGTTGAACCAAACCATTGTATCAGAGATTCATTCCTTTGAGCTAGCAATTTGATACAGTAGCTTAAGGGGCATGAGATCATTACTTAGATCTTAGGACGTCACAATATCAAATTTTAATGCCAAGAAACATCACGATTTTGGGGATTATTCGCTATTATTGGCGCTAAAACAAACCTTAATTCAATCATCGTTTCTCACTAGTTTTATTCAAACCATTATGAAATTGGCACATAGACAACTTAATGAAATAATACTTTACATGTATTTTTTTGGCGAACAGATTGAATTTTTGACATTTCTACTTAGATCTTGTCTAATGTAAAATTTCACATCATGTTCTGTACTCCACAACATTGCCATCTATATTGCTCATATTTAGGAAGTGTTGCTTTATCATTTTGATGTTAACTGCACATCAACATTAAAGTTATGGAGGATTACCATTCAGTTTCACCCAAAATCCACAAACTTCTCATTTGCTGAAAGATCCACGCATTCCAATCTTTGAATTCCAAATAAAACCATTCTTTACAGTATTTCAGATTCTAGTCTCCAAAACAAGTGCCTGTTGCTAGCCCTGCAGATTCCCACCAGGAAGCAGCAGAAAGCGCATTAACACATCACCTGATAAGTGCCAGTAATTAGCGGTCTCTGCGGCGCAGCTCTTGTACAGTATGTTTTCCTTGTGGAGCGCCGGGGCCCCGCAGGACAATGGACCGGGGCCCCAACGTGCGAGGGTTCACAGCAGCCCTGCCACAGCGCATCAGCAGAGGGCCCGTCTGAGAGCGGGCCCCGGCGAGCATGCGCAGGGCGATTCCAGTAAAGAAACATGTGCAAGAGGTGCTTTGAACACGAATCCCAGCAACGACAAAGGGCAGGCGGATTCATGAATTTAGTCAAAACTTTTGGTTCTTTATCCATTTATTGAAATTGCCAAGGAACATCAAGGCCAGGACAAGCATGAAGTGAACTCATGCAACATATTTTAAAGATTTTTGGCTAAAGATCCAATTGCAATTTTTCTCAAAACCTATGGCATTGCAATTAGATTTGTGATTTATGTTTGAATAGTTTGATTCTGTTCAAAGTGCAGAGTTTAAACACAAACTGGAGCATCACATGCATTTCCAAACACGTTTGTAGAGGTCTAAACTACAGGATTAGCAGGTTTTATACTCAATAAAACAGGATATTTTCTTTGCAAATGACAAATAGTTGCAGTCTTTGCCACTTGCAACCATTAAACTGTTTAACTGCCTTCTTCAAACCCCAACCAAGCCCATAATGTCATTGTATCACTGGGCAAGACACGTCGCCCACACAGTAATGTGACTGCTTGTGACAGAAATGGCATCAAGCCTGAAAATCTACCAATGTACTGTGCAACCGGTTTGCTTTAGCAACTCCAAACTATAGAGCGATTAGGAATTAGTAAAACGATTAAATCTAAAATGAAGCCAATCTGTGCCAACAGCCAAAAACCGCCACCAGCCCTGCTCTGTCACTCGCACACAATCCTACAGAGGCTGGATGGGTCACGTTGCTCAAGGTTACACCAATCATATGCGATGGTTTTACAAGGATCATCTGTACAATGACAAAATATTCTCCCAGCATTAAAAATGACTTTCCTTGGTCTTAATTGCCTGATAATTGACGCTGTCTGTAATGCATCTCCATTAGCGGCCCTTGCACAGCCCACTGAGCAGCTCTCCCTCGCTCTCTCCTCCCTTCTTCAAACAGCCGCCTTCCTTGGAAATCCGCCGCTTCTGATGTAAGAAGGTGACAACGCACGACGGCGGCCTGCAATTAAATATTTGATCTGACGCAACGCCGCTCTCCATTTGTGTGCGTGAAGTGTGTATGCGCGTGTGTGTGTGTGCGAGTCCTTTCCCCGGCGCTGCTAGCCTCTGTGCTAAGTCTTTAATCGATACATCTGCCTGCGCTGACAGTGAGGACAGGCCCAGAGATGGGAGATCAGAGACGCGGTGCTGTAAATCTTTACAGTTCAACCACAGCCTTTTAAAGCTTGTCTATAATTGGGCGCGGGCCAGCTGCTGCACCGACTGGGACATGGTCAGAAAACCCCTTTTTCTACAAACGCTGCCTCTTCCATTCAATAAGGGCAAAGCCACCTCAGAGGATAAGAACAAGGTGTCAATTGGAATAGCAAGGTTTGATTCAGTGTTTGGAAGCCTTGTCGTCTTCAAGGCTGGAGAATAATTTAGGATTAGATCGTTTGTTCACTGAATTTGACAAAAGACATCTGAAGAATAAACATACGTGTCTGTACACAAAATTGCTTGAACTCTGCGTGAATGTTGGCGATGAAAAGTTGCAAATATGAGCAAAGATAGTCGTAACAACGATCATTCAATTAATTCAGGGAAGTATACCGATGACGCGACAATACTATACAAAAACACAAATGTTACCAGCATTGCTTATCCCGATGGAGTTGTCTATACCTTTCACACTCTACAGACCGAGCAGACTTGGCTCGCAGAGTGATTTCAAATGGGGCATAATTTAGCCCTTTATAATGGATGCTTTGTTGGCGCGCTGCTTTTAGGAAGTCGACTTTTGCAGGTTTGGATTGCAGGCTTGGGTTTTGTTCTTTTTCAGCCATACAATCTAATGCACGGTATGACGAGTGAAAGTATATATATGACTTGAAGAAAAAAAAATCGCTCAGTTCTCCCAAAAATGTTTCATTTAAAAGCATAGACAACATTTTCTCTGATTCCTCTGCCGTTCGAATATTTGCTGAAGAACAGGTCAAGTTTTTTATCTTCTTTTGCGGTTGTTCTTGTTTAGAAGTAAAGCAATGGTTTAGTCCTATTTTAGACCCATTTTAGCTTTAGTTTAGAGCTAGAATTGTCATGTTTTAGACCTGGTTTAGATTAGTACTCAGAAAGCCAAATATTTTCTTAGGTAAAAATGTGGTTGGTCAACTTCTTGTTATGTTATCTAACTGTTGTAGATAACGTGATCTCATCTCGGAATCACGAGCCATAATCGTGGTTTGGAGCGGTGATGAGGATTTCTTTATATCGAGCAACTGATCAGGGATTACGCATATTTTTTCTTGTAATGTATATAAAGAATCTGAACATGACAAGAGGAAGAATCGAAAGAGTAAAGACACCTGGAAAGTATCATTATTTGCGGAGGTTTTAGGATGAAATGGGAAACACCAGAAAATACAGACGGGGAGAACATGCAAACTCTTCACAGAAAGACCTCTGGGACCTTCTAGCTCCAAAGAAACCAAACCAACCACAAACCATATTTTTCCCCCAATAATTTTACTTCATATAGACCCTTGTAGCAAACAAAACGCTGCTTTCTGTTAGCTTGGTACCAGTCCAGGAGTTAGCACTACTGCGTTTCACATAAGAGTTAGCATTAGCCTCCAAACATTACAAACTATGAAAATCCAGGGCTGTTTTGGTGACTGACAACCACTCGACCTCATGTGAGTAACACCAGAGCCTCTTTAGAAAACATGACCACGCGTAGAAGTGTTTTGTGTTGATTGTTAACGTTAGCGATTAGCGCCAAAATAAGCATACATGCTAACAACCTTGTCAAACTGAGAGCCACAACAGTTTGACAATGAAATGTGTGTTTAGTTCCATCAAGCACCACAAATCCTACTGTTATAAGTGGACTTTAGAATCTAGAGGTGGAAGTTAGATACAGAAAGTGAATACTATGTGATGTATATATAAACAACAACCATGTGAGTACCAGGATGTGAGCACCAGGCTGCGTGTGCATCTATTGTGAACACATCACTCCTAGAAAGATACAAGAAAATCTCACAAATCTAAACTCAATTGGTTGCGTTCCAATGTCATCCTAGAATGAGGTCATAGTTCTAGATTGAGAGCAGTGAACTTTATTGGGCAAAATGATTATTAATCCAACATAAATACCACAAATATTGAATAGTTTCATTGCAATACATTTGCCATGCTGAAACTCCTTTCAACTGTTGCACATTTGTGTTTGAATAATAACTTAACAACACTATAGTTTCACTCAAGCCCATCCGTGCCAATAAAGACATTGAACGTTGTGCCAGTTTTTGTTTCATGTGGATAGGGCAAGTAGTTGGCGAGATCTTATCCATAAACGGAGTAAACATTTGCATTTTCAGAGAAATACTACCATACAACTGGTTCATTAGAATGTTGTTTCAACCGTATTGATCTCAACAGGCATCAAACCAGCTTCCATGTGGCTTTACGAGATACCAGACTGGACGAGATTGCATCTAGATCTCGATACAGACTTCGCAAACACTAAAAAAAAAATCACACTATGAAATCTTTGGACTTGCTGGTGAGTCCATTTAAGCCCCTGGCACTCGTACACAGCCTCGCAGGAGGAGGTTGCGTGCTCCTCTGCTAGTTATCACGAGGCGACCGCTTGATGCTCCGTGTTGTTTCTGGCTGGAGCTTTCGCAGGCGGACATCAGTGGTCGTTTGATGATAAAGGGTGGGCGGCGCGCGGAGGGCCACGGCGGCGGCGCATGGCTCTAACAATGTTTTCAGACCACGCCGGTCCGCCCTGTGTGCCGCAGTAAGCGCGCATCAACACCAATTATTTATCTTCAGTGACAAAAGAAGAGAGCGAGGGGAACTTTGGGAAGAGTCTTGTTCCACTGTGGGGGGCTAAGAGATGTTAAAAGCGAATGGGAGCTTGATGTATTATTAAAAGGTGTATAGAAACGAAAGCTGGCAAGATTCGGAGATTTGAGACGACACTTTTTTGTTTTCTTTTTTAAAGCAATACGCGGTGACTTCTAAGGATTTTGGGTACAATTATGGAATCTGTCTGCGGCTGTGCACTTGAAAGCCCTGGGTATCGCCTTGTATTGTTGTATAAAATGTGAAGAAAGTTATGTTGATTTGACAAGATGTGTATCCTCAAGAGATGGTGGAGTGTTGCAGTGGAGTGTAGAGCTGGCTGCGAATGAAAGAAGTCTTAGTTCACAATCCTATTTGGCAGCAATAAAACATGAATGACAATGGTCCAGTTGTGTAGTTTGTATATAGACACAAAAATACTTCTTAAATAATGTACTATGTAACTTTTCTGGTGGGGTGGGTAGATCTGGTCGTCTACATAGAATTTATACATCTTGTCGTTATTCAATTACATTTGTCTTTATAGCAGAAAGAAAAAGATGCATTGAAAAACATGTATTTACTCCTTATTTTATGATTCATTTTCTTCATTTTTAACATTTCACTGATAATTTGTTAAATATAGAATAGGCAAGGCAAGGCAAGTTTATTTGTAGAGCACATTTCATACACAAGGCAATTCAAAGTGCTTCACAGCAGGAAAAATGCATTAAAATCACAAAGAAATTACAGAAACAGAAATACAATAAAATTTACTAAATTAAAAATTATCAATCCAACTGATTGTCTAAACTAATAAAATCACAAACAAAAGAGAAGAGTGCAAAGAAAAAATCCTTTCAGTCATATGCGCAGCTAAACAAAACTGTTTTTAGCTTAGATTTGAACATTGTCAGAGTTGAAGCCTGTCTCACATCTTCAGGAAGACTGTTCCAGATTTTAGCTGCATAAAACTGAAATGCAGATTCCCCATGTTTTGTCCTGACTCTGGGCACCAGCAGGAGGCCGGTCCCTGAGGTCCTCAGAGTCCGAGATGGTTCATATGGCACTAACATATCCAAGATGTACTTTGGTGCTAGGCCATGGAGAGACTTGTACACAAGCAGAGCTGCTTTAAAGTCTATTCTCTGAGCCACAGGGAGCCAGTGCAGAGACCTGAGAACAGGACTAATGTGATGGTACTTCCTGGTTCTAGCCAGGACCCGAGCAGCAGCGTTCTGGATGTACTGCAGCTGTTTTACAGCTCGTTTGGAGAGACCAGTGAGCAGAATAAGAATGAAAAACATACATTCTTACTTGCCACAGATCTGAGCTGTAACTCGGCCCGGTCGTGTCAACTGGCTCGTTTCCATGGCAATATATAAGTTTAAATCAACTTCCATGGAGACAAGCAGGTCCAACAGAAAAGTTACATAGTGACTCTTTAACCACAAGGATATTCCAGTGTTGTATTAAAAAAAAATAAAAGCTAGATAAATAATCACCAAAAATATTATGCTGAAATTGTTGTTATTTTTGCTGTATTTTGCAATATATTTAGTTATATTCTTGCTATATCAGCTGGTCACAAAAGGTTTTATCTGGAGTGAGCGACGCCACAATAAACGCAATAAACGGGAAATATATATTGATGTAATTATGAAATGTATTGAAGCAAATCTGAGGTTAATACATACCTTAATCTGTAAATATTACACGTTAATGATAATAGTTAACCACCAAAGCGAAAAGTGAACCACCCAACTACATACACATGATGTAGCCCCTATTGTTCCAGAGGCTAATCAGAGCTGTATCTGGCTTTGCTTTAGTGGGGTTATCTGTCCCGGGGTGATATGCACAGATAAGGAGAATGGGCCTATGTTTAAACACCTGGGGCCCGGGGTATTAGCAGAACCCCCCCTACAGACCCCCACCGTCACTACAGTACAAAAGAGGAGGAAATGGAAAAGAGATCGGCTTCTGATGTGAGCCGAGGTTAATGTGGGAACACTTTTGAACGGAAAACTACCATCATTGACATTTCTTTGCGACTGAAACATTTATAAGGAAGTATATGTAAGGTCCTACAAGATAAATACGTGATGGTCCTAGAAAAGTACACGTTTTCAGTGGGTCAATTCACGTTCTAGAATGTATTGTGATGATGATTATGATCCACAAATGTTGAAGCTCATCATTGTTTGTCTGGCTCCACAAAGTTGCCGAATTAATCTTGTGGTTTAAAGGCGTTTCCACCGACAACAATTAAGTCTTTGGGGGTGAATAATGGCACCACTTTCTGAAGATATTGTTTTCCCCATTGTTCAGTTGTGTTGACAGAGAGGACGCCGAGTTAATTAGAGATATGACCCATAAACCAGATCCAACAAATCTGCAATCTGACCTGTCTCCAGCTCAATTTTAAGTGTCTCGTGAATGAAATCTTTGCCAATAGCACATTTTTTTACACAAACTAAGTGATATATACAGCGCTAACTCTTATTATTCAATCCACTGATTTTCTATGTGAAAGCTGTATATATGGGTAAATAATAAGTATTGCTCATTTTTGTACCTCATTTGTATTTCAAATCCGTCCATCTTTCAAAGCAAGAATCGAGTAACTTCCATTTTATTTTGAGCATTTCTGAAACGTTCATCTTTGATCATACCAATACTGTAGATCTTTACACCGTTTTGTCTTCCAATGACATAATATCTACCATATCACAGCTAATCAAGTTCATTTGATGAGTGAAATGTGCAGACAACCTTTGTCTTACTTCGCTCATTGCCGCTACGCATCATTTCCACTACACGTTATGACAGCATTACCTTCTTAACCCTAGGCTTCCGCATCACAAATCCGCACTTAATTCAATTGCATTTGATATTCTCTTTTGCCATATCTCTCCAAAGTACTGTACTGCCGACGCAAGTATTGATTCATCGTATTAACACCTTTTACAAAGCCCCTCTACAACGAAATCCAATTGTTCGCCTGTGATGCTTATCTGACATGTTTAACGGCTATATGCGGCGCGGGGCTCTTTTGAAAACAGCCGCTTTTTTTTTTCCTCACTTATGCCATGTACATTACAGCGAGGGTCAGCCATTTGCATGAGAATAGACGATTAAGAGAGAGAGATAAACCCAAGGCTAGTTTCCCTTGAATTGGATGCTGTGGCTGGAATACCAAACAGTAGAAGGCCGGTTTTCTTTTCTTCTCTTCCCCTCGCGACGCCTTTGCTGTAGAATTAGCCACAGCATCATGCATTTTATTTTCACCCAATAATCGCTCGAGCCTGTCGCGCCGCGTTGATTATTTGGCGCGGTGCAGAGGTTACTAAATTGTTGCTGTAAAGACTGTCTGGCGGAGGTAGCGGCCGACTTCCTTAAAAGAATAAATTTGGTGTTGTCAAGCGCCGAGAGGGAGGATTCGGTGGGAGGTTATGGTCTCGGCGTGTGTATATTTAGTCCCCTGAATGCACAGGTAATCAATTTAACAACAAAGCCGGGGCAGGATTCAAATTTAACTCGAGATGAGATTGTCCCAGGCAAACAGATTAAGTTAATAATGCGAGAGGTTGCGTCTGGAATTACAAGTTGAGCGAGAGATTCATTTGGCGTTGTCAAAGTGTGGGTTATTGGAAGTCGCTTGTTCATTGCAGACTGTAAAATAACTGGATAGGGATTAAAGGGTCGACTGGACATGCTACAGTATGAGACATTTGAAAGAATACGACAGAATCGTTTCATGTGAAAAACAAAAATAACGAGCATCTGTCAAGAGTCTTAAAAAATGACATGCAAATGTGTGACAAGTGTGATTGAGATTGAAGTAGGATTTTTTTAATAAAATATTTTTGTTCGGATAATGTGAATGGGATCATAGATGAACCACTAATTTCCCTCAAACATCACATTGCCTCAGAATGTTTTATTTTATTTATTGTATTTATTGTATTTGTTGTATTTGTTGTATTTGTTGTATTTATTTCATTTATTCTATTTATTCTATTTATTCTATTTATTTTATTTATTCTATTTATTCTATTTTTTTATTTTTTTTACTTTATTTATTTCAAAATTGAGACAAATAAATATATACACCTGTACAGTTTACTTTAAATTTAGAATTTGCGTTTATGTTTTTATTTTGTAGAACTACACAAATCAGTTTGAACCCGTTTTGCATATTTTTAGCATCATCTTTCTATTATCATACGTCTTAACATCCTTTTTGCGAGTGTCCAGAGAATGTTTCATGTGCAATTGAAAAACGAACGCGCGATTTCCCTTGTGAATCAGAGCGTTTTTCAGTCTAATCTAAAAAAAAATCTTGTGTGGTCATTTCTCGTACGCTAACATTCAACCATTCCCTATTAGCGCTCCCGACCTCCACCTTCACTCTGGGTGGGGTATTTTATGATATAATCCAGGACACCGCGGAATGAAAGAGTGGCACTAACAACAATTTATACAGGAAGTAGGTACTTTCAGGGCATGGGGACCGAGCTACAGCGCCACACAGGTTTCACACCGGTGACCTGTGCCACATCTGGAAACTATTCTGCTCGTGTTCGACTTGACCTGGCTGCACTGAGTAAACGCCAAACTTGCCCCCCAACGTTTTTATGCGTTTGTTGTCGGGGCGGCGGGTGACCCTGACACGGGAGGCAGTTGGGAAATGATGTGTAATTAGTCACCGGGAACACAACTCCTTTTGACTGAAAACATGCCTCAAAATCACCAGCGCTTGAGCCAGTTTGACAGGAGAGAGGTAAGAGCTGAATAGCATGGAATTAAAAGAGTTTTTTTAAACTCTTTTTTTTTCCGTCATACTCCATGTATTATTTTTTTAAACCATAAAACAACAAAAACATACATAGAACATCTTGACCTATGCAAAGAAAGAGAGAAAGGATCAAAATACATGTATATGTTAAAATAAATGCATAAATTAATACAAAAAAATACAGCTGGGCAGGACCATAGAGAACTCAGGATAAATAAAGACAATTAGAAAGTAATAAGGTTGAAAGAGATTAACGCATACTATGGCATAAAGTCCCATTTTGTCCATTGTTTGTTGAATTTGTCTATATTTATTCATTTTCTTCAGTAGATATTATTGCCAGGTCGTCATGTCACGATTGAAATGCTATGAAAACTCTAATCAAGATCAAAACGGGTGAATTGAGTAAGTGATTCTAAACCGCAAAAGAAAATACTGGTAAACAAAAAAAAAGTTGCACAATAGTTCTGGCCTGGATTGGAACATATTAGCCTGGGTTTATACTGGGCTAAGACTTAACCTAGTCCTGGTTTGGGCTTTGTTCTGTTGTGCTTTACTTGGGTTTACTTGTATATTGGCTTTAACCCTAAATTAGTGCACAATTAATGCTCGATTTCATTCAGATTTTCTTCCGCAATCCATACATGGTTGGCAGAATAGACTTTTTTTTTTTATTCCAAAACGCTGCTAAACATAACATTCCATACTGAGATCTACAATAATGAATGGCTGCAACCGGAACCCTAATATTTCATTTTTCCACGACCGAACATCTCGCTTTCAGAAACGTGCGTGGGAACTCTGATTACGCTCTGGTCATATCTTTTCATGTCCTTTTGACGGAGCAGCAGACAGCGGTGATGCAATGTTTGATTCCTACGCGGCACTCGGGGTAGGCGGGCGGGGACTATACGTGCACAATATTAAGCAGTGTCGTGTCTGCCTATCAGCCCGGCCAAATTAACCCATCAGTATGCTGGGGGTGCAGCACGGGCGAGATCAATGCATGAAACGGTTTGGAAATCTCCTTTGATACACCATTTCCCAGCTTGAGCGACTTGACGAAATAACTCTTGAAACAGAGGCAACTGAATTTCACATGCCAGACTTTTCACAAGATTGACTTTGGACACGTTAAAGACTTTGTTTTAATGTTTTGTAAAAAAAGGGTTATTCAAAACTGTGGCTCCTGTTTGACCGACCTGGTCTGTAGATTCATTTCCAGATAGGGGTGGGTGATAGTGACAAAAGTGAATATATCAAGAACAAGAATTATATGATATTTCAAGCATGAGGAATGTGCTAAAACAGGGGTCTCCAACCGGTAGCTCACGGCCCCCTTTTGAGTTGCTCACAAAGGGATTTCCAAAACATTGGCTGTCTCAGCCAAATTTGGTTACGGCACCATGACCTGCAGTTGTCCATGTGCAGCAGCACGAGCTGCAAAGAAGCCAAAAACATACAGTTTTTATGAGGAGTGGGCATCAGATTTCTTATTCACAAATGTCAATGTCTGATCTGTGGATCCAGCTGGCTGAGGGTGAGAGATGGGGTACAGTGTGTAGTCTATGGTTTTTGTATTGGTCATTGATGCTTAACTGTTATTACCCATAGCACTGTAGTGCCTTCTCTCTGTGTCGACCTGCACAAACTTTACTCTCCTCTTTCCCTGCAGTCACGTCTCTTCTTTGAGGTGTCTCCGCTCCTTTTTCTGTTTTCTAAAATAAAATAAAATCATATCATGCAGCCAAGTGAATGGGCAGTAACCTGCTAAAATAGTATATTATATAAACCTCAACAAAATACAAGAAATCACTTATGATTTCTTCAAAGTTTTCTGAGGGTCAACCCCCAGACCCCCCCGTCCCACCTGTTGTGCCTCTGCCTATAAACAAATAACAATATGTTGAACCATGTCCTTTGAGTGCCTTGAAGGTGGAAAGAAGCAACATAAGTACACGGTAGTAATAATATATTGGTTTGTTTTGTATATAGAGATAAATGTTCATACACTAGAAACTACAATTTTCTTCACCCAAAATAAGCTATAAAATACTTTGGAACATGGTTATTTTGATCCAGTAGCTCACAGGGGCAGAAAGGGTGGAGACTAAAATGTGCTTGTAAATGTCTTGGCTGAGGTTCAACCACAACACTTACCATGGAGGAACAATATCATTAACCTCAAAAGAGCAGATAAATCCCTTCGTTCCTTGTCTGGGAGAATACACTAAATACTTTTGTCACTGTACTGACTATTCTAAAGTTGCATACCTCCAACGCATCAACTGCAACGTCATTCCATTTTTTTTTGTGAGCACACGCCAAAGTGGAGTGACAAGTTCCCCAATTTGGGCCCAGAGACTTTATCAGGCAGAACAGGGCAGAGCAAGTGACTGAGCAAGGAAACTAAAAGTGAAAGAATTCTTGTTGTTCAATGAGCTACTGAGTAATAAAAAACATCTGTAGCTTAATAAATGTCAGATAGGTTTAATGACAACCAAACGTTCCAGAAAAAACAGCGACATGTCCATTGTGGGAAATAACTTACTTGTTTTCCTGTTTTCGTTGTGTTCAAGTGCAATTAAAATGCACTTTTAATGATCTTACTTAAAAAATAGACATTTCGCTTAAACTTTGACCTACAATTCACTTTATTTCCAGCTGATTTTTGGTTAAATTGTTTTGGCAGCCCTTTTTGTCTGATCCCCCAACTTTCCTTGAAATCTGAACAAATGAGCCGTAAAAGGAGACTAATAAGCTCATAGTGCCACATTTACAAAATATTGAACGGATCTTCTTAATAAGCACTCGTGCTCAAGGCCGGCCACATTTCGGCTCTGTTTGAAGTGCGCACAATGCCACCTCCTTGACAAAACACCATCGGCAGTGGCAAAAAGGAAAAGAAAAAAATAGAAAACTAATTTTAAAAGAAAAAGAAAAGGAAAAAAGAGGAGAAACTGCAAGGAACACTTCAACAGTCACACCAGGAGCACACTGCTTTCTAAAAACGACAAAGAGAGACCTTTGTGCGCTGACAAGGCCTAAATTGCGGAGTGCCGGTTTAAAATCTCCAAATGAACTGCAACCGGCAATTCAGGTTTGAAAAAGAGAAGGGAAAAAAAAAGAGAAAAAAGCCCGAAACATGGCCTCAACCTGCAGGCATTTGACATAAAAAATTATGTGTGATTAATGTGCTGGTATGGTCTTCATAATCAACATAATAAGTCATGATATAAATGTTATGACAACTCTTAAGTGGGATCAAAAAGAGAAATGAGGTTAAAAAAAAATCTAAAAAGGAATTGGACGAAAAGCACTGACACAAAAATGATGAATATTGCACAATGGAACTGGCCGGGTTCTGAACAGACGAGCCAGGATAGTCATAACTTCACTTCACACGCCCAAAATGAGACGAAATGAGACAAAGCTTAAAGACATCCCAGCAGCGTTGTAGAGTTGTCCTGGATAAAAGAGAGCCGCTTTGGTAAGTACGTGCGAGTCGCTGCTTATATCTGGCAAAGTGTAGCTAATTGCCTCAGACAGTAGTTTATAAGCGGTCACTTGGGTGTTGCTATTACGGGATGAGACCCAGGCGGCCAGACGCTCGCGATGGAGCTGCCATATTTACATTTTACACGTAACGCCGGAGTTACCTTACCCGTGATAACCATTTGAGATGAGCAATATTAGCATTGGGAGGTTGTAAACAGAGAAAAAAAAAATGGTGTGAAGTCTACGTGTGCGTTGTTGTGTCCTCCTTTTTTAACACCTCGATAATGGCGCTGGAATATGAATTATAGATGAATCATGAATGAAGTCTATTTCTATTTTGCTTGTTTGTTTTCATCATTTTTAGATAATGATAAGATACCACATTTTTCGAATACCGTATTTTCCGGACTATGCGTCTTTTTTCATAGTTTTGGCCGGGGAGCGATTTATACTTATATTTATACTTATTTACTTATACTCCGGAGCGACTTATATGTGATATTACTTGTTATTTTCACACTTGCAACCGCATTTCATACTTACATACTAAAATACGATAACTCATTATTGTGCATTAGTAACATATGAATTAAAATAGTAAGCAAAAATAATCAAAATATTAATTATAATATTTATTATTATTTGTATTATTATTTGAAATAATTAGTCTGAGCAAAGTTAATTGTTAAAAGAAGGGTTTCAAATAGTCATAATCAAACACTCCTGACACAATGGATCAGTTCACTTGTCAGAGATTGATACCTAGAATTCAAATTTGCATAAAAGTATCAATACCCAAATCAGTATCAATACATTTTAAAACTTTTACACAAAGAATATACACATTTTACCTTATACCGGTAGTTAACGTCGCACTAAGTTTATATCGCATTGGTTTGAAGTGATCGTGTACTGTGGTAGAACTGAAAACAACTTTGCAGTGAGTTGATAGAGTCAGAGCTGTAAAGTGCAAATGTAAAGTGCAAAGACAACACAAATGAACCTTAAAAACTAAAATAATAGAGGAAAAGAAAGAGAAGAAAAGAAAAACTGAATCGTGATCCTACCTGTGCTGCTCCACGGCTTCGTTGTCGGGCAGTTCGGCGCCGCACACGTTGCACCTCTCGTGTTGGTTGCGGGCCTCTTGCTTCATGCCCACGGCCAGCTCGCCCAGCTTGCTGAAGAACTCCCTCTGAATGAAGCTCGGCGGCAGCAGTCCCCCGTAGGCGCTGAAGTCCATCGACATCGCCAGTGCCGGGGACATGGGCAGCGCTGAGGCCATGGACACCGGGATGGACATCACCGCCTCCGCTTTGTGATTGGTCGGCAGTGAGTAGAATTGTGCCAGATGTTTCTCCGTCATCCCCGCCATAGCTTCCAGCCCCATCTGGCTGACCTCTACCTGCTGGTCGCCCATGCCGTCGTCTCTGACATAGTGCAGCTCCCTGGCGCTGGTGATGACGCTACTCCTCGTGGGTGTTCCCGGTCCGTCTCGGTTCCGATCATCGCCGCTGCGTTCGCCGTTGCTCGCGTCCATGTGGTGCGGGCTGCCGTGACCGTTGCCGCCCATGTCCACTTGCATCATCTCAGTCTTGATCTCGGGCATGAGGTGGTGTGCGTTGGTGGCGTGGAGAATCTGCTCGGAAGTGAATCCCTGCTGGAGGAGGGACTGGCCAATGCTCATCAGGCTGTCCACCGCGGCTTTGGTCGGACTGAGCGCGGACACGCCGAAGGACGTGGACACCGACGGGCTCTGGTCCACCATGCCGGACATGGCGGACACGTGCTGGAAGTGGCTCTCGGCGGAATGCTTTCGGGAGTTTTTGTGGCCCTTGCGCTCCTCGTCCTCCTCCGTGCTGGCATCGTTGACGCTGACCTCAACGTCGTTTTCGTCCGAGGACTGAATGGTTTCGAGGATCTTGAGGCATTGCTCCTCCAAATACTCGATCTCCAGTATCTCTGCGGCGTACAGGAGGTCGTCCAAGTCCTCCACCTTGGCTTGGAGCGTGGCAGTGTAGGCGTACTCGAGGATTTGCTGGAAGGTCTTTGGCGATAGAAAGTCCAGGGTGTAATGCTGGCTGTTGCGGTGGAAGAGGATCTCGAACATTTTGCTGGTGCATGCGAGAACGGTGCGGTGGGCGTGGAACTCCTGGGTGTCCACCATGATGACAACGTCGCACAGTGTCCCCGCCAGGCGCATCTGGTTGGCCTTGTGCAGCAGGGCGGTGGGGTGGTTGGGGTTCTGAAGCTGGATGGTGCCCATTTTACTTAAGTCCATGGCGCTGCGTTGGTCGTCGGAGCAGTAGGGGTATTTGTGGTGGGAGCGATCGGCTCGGCCCACTCATGAGGCTTGGCTTTGCTCCCGCTCAGCAGTGCTCCTCGCTAACTGTGTAAACAAGACACAAGACCTGTGGAGAGACAAAGAGGAAAGCGGGTGAATTCTGATGCACGGACAAACACAACAACAGCGGCTCAGGCTCGACATTTTTTGCTCAGAAAGTCGATGCGTTTTATTTTCTATTTGACATATTTGTGTCAGCTGTCCACATGATTATGTAAAATATGCATCTTGAAAATTGGTATTCCTTATTACAGCCAGGTTCAAGGAATTACAATGACTCCATAGATAAAGAACTTAATGCATCCACACAACAGTTTTGCTAAAAAAAATTGTTTTAAATGGCTTGAATGAAAAATACAATATTTATTTTGTTCAAATACATTTTAAACGGAATGAATCTACCGCTTTGTATAAATATTTCACATTATTTTGAACTCAGTAGTAGTATACTTTAGACCCAGCTATTAATAGTTAAGGGAAGCAATCAAGAATATCACTGCGTAGCTTTAAAAGTATGCACTCTGTAACTTTCCTGGTGCGGTTTCCATCGCGTGTCTTTAGAGATGTTATCGCTTCGCCTGGAATGTTCCACAGTATGGCATCAAACTGATCTAAACTTAAAATTATTTCACTATTACTGACTATTTTTCTCAAGAATACCATAAAAAAAAGTGCATTCTCTACTGTCTCGTCTTCACAGATCCGACATATAACTGGCAATAACATCTCCATGGAGACAAACAGGTGGCTTCACTAGAAAAGTTCCTTCCAGTGCACCTTCAACCGGCTTCCATCGTGTACAGTGACAAATATTCATATTCAAACCTATGATATTTCTGTTCTCGCCGTTTTTATTTTCCTCATTCTTTGTTGGCAATCCATCTGTGCAAATCCCCAAACTACTGCCAGCTTCGCAAACTACACTTTACGCACACAAAAGCGCCCACCGACCCCCTGCTTTATCCCAAGCTTCCCCCAAACACGATGTCAAACAATTTTGCCCCGATCTGTCCGGACCAAAATACACGCCGCCGTCTAGCATTGGCGAATGAATTCAGTTACATTTACAATCTGGCCATCTCAAGGTTAAGCCGGCGGGTTCACAAATCAGACGCACACAGACAGACACACACACACAGACACACACACGCTCGGAGAATGGTAAACAGCCGGGGCGCGGGCATTGTTCTTTAAAATGAGCGCTGTATTGACTGTAGACTGGCGAAGGAGGGGCTGGTCGGCGTGCATACCAAGCGCTGGCAGACGCGTTACGGACAACAACAAGAACAAAAAAAACGAACGAATGAATGAAGAAATAAATGAGATGTCTTCATAATCGGTTAAAACAAACTGGAATGCTCGACTTTTTCTTTGTTTTTTGTGGTTTCCCCCAGAGTGTTGTTGTCTGTTGCTCAAAGAGGCATCGGCGTCCTCACTGAAATTAAATAGCATCGCACTCAGTATTCCTATCACAGAGCGTGGCGGAGTGTAGTGGCCAGGAACAGGGAAGGAGGGATGGAGGGATGGAGGGAGGATAGAGAGAGGAGAGGAGAGGAGAGAAGAGGATAGAGAGAGGATAGAGAGAGGATAGAAGAGAAGAGGAGAGAAGAGAAGAGAAGAGAAGAGGAGAGGAGAGGAGAGGAGGGGAGGAGAGGGAGAGAGAGCAAGACAGCGAGGAGGAGGGAGAGGAGAGGAGAGGAGAGGAGAAGAGAGGAGAGGAGAGGAGAAGAGAGGAGAGGAGAGAAGAGAGGGAGAGAGAGCAAGACAGCGAGGAGGAGGGAGAGGAGAGGAGAGAAAAGAAGAGAAGAGGAGAGGAGAGAAGAGGAGGGGAGAGGAGGGAGGAGAGGAGAGGAGAAGAGAGAAGAGGAGAAGGGGAGAGAAAAGAGAGGGGAGAGAAAAGAGAAGAGAGAGAAGAGAGGGGAGAAGAGAGTAAAAGAGACGGAGAGGGATAGAAGAGAGGGTGAGAGAAAGGGATGACGAGAGAGAGGGAGAGAGAGCAAGACAGCGAGGAGGAGAGAGAGTGAATGAGGAGAGGGAAAGATGGATGTAGAAGGAGAAAGGGAGGAAGAGAGAGCAAGAGAGGAGAAAAATGAAAGATGGCAATATAGGGGGAGGGAGTAGAGTGGCCAGGAAAAGGGAAAAGAAGGAAAGAGGGAGAGGAAGAGGGCAGAAGAGAGAGAGTTGTATGAGGAAGGGAGGGGACGCAGAGAAAGGGAGGAAGAGGAAAAGAGGGGAATAAAAGGCCATTAATGAAGTTCAAGCAACAACAAAAACAAAAAACAAAAACATCTGGACAATGAGGTATTTGTATGAAATTAAGACCTATGAAACTTCTATATGTTGCTGTACCAACAGAACAAATACTTTAGCACTTTATCCTTCCTCCCATGAAATATCTAACCAGTTTGTTTTGTGCACACTTCCAAATAGTCAGTGTCATAGTTGCAAATAAATGACTAAATGATTTCATATAAAACTGTTAAATCTGTCACATTTCTTCATAGAATTGATCTAATTTTACAACTGGTGGTTTGGAACCAGCAGAGGAACCAGCAGAGGAACCAGCAGAGGAACCAGCAGAGGAACCAGCAGAGGAACCAGCAAAGGAACCAGCAAAGGAATCAGCAGAGGATGCAGCAGAGGAACTAGCAGAGGAACCAGCAGAGGAACCAGCAGAGGAACCAGCAGAGGAACCAGCAGAGGAACAAGCAGAGAAACCAGCAGAGAAACCAGCAGAGGAACCAGCAGAGGAACCAGCAGAGGAGCAAGCAGAGGAACCAGCAGAGGAACCAGCAGAGGAGCAAGCAGAGGAACCAGCAGAGGAACCAGCAGAGGAACCAGCAGAGGAACCAGCAGAGGAACCAGCAGAGGAGCAAGCAGAGGAACAAGCAGAGGAACAAGCAGAGGAACCAGCAGAGGAACAAGCAGAGGAACCAGCAGAGGAACCAGCAGAGGAACCAGCAGAGGAATCAGCAGAGGAGCAAGCAGAGGAACCAGCAGAGGAACCAGCAGAGGAACCAGCAGAGGAACCAGCAGAGGAGCAAGCAGAGGAACAAGCAGAGGAACAAGCAGAGGAACCAGCAGAGGAACAAGCAGAGGAACCAGCAGAGGAACCAGCAGAGGAATCAGCAGAGGAGCAAGCAGAGGAACAAGCAGAGGAACCAGCAGAGGAACCAGCAGAGGAGCAAGCAGAGGAACCAGCAGAGGAACAAGCAGAGGAACAAGCAGAGGAACCAGCAGAGGAACCAGCAGAGGAGCAAGCAGAGGAACAAGCAGAGGAACAAGCAGAGGAACCAGCAGAGGAACCAGCAGAGGAGCAAGCAGAGGAACCAGCAGAGGAACCAGCAGAGGAACCGGCAGAGGAGCAAGCAGAGGAACCAGCAGAGGAACAAGCAGAGGAACAAGCAGAGGAACCAGCAGAGGAACCAGCAGAGGAACCAGCAGAGGAGCAAGCAGAGGAACAAGCAGAGGAACCAGCAGAGGAACCAGCAGAGGAGCAAGCAGAGGAACCAGCAGAGGAACCGGCAGAGGAGCAAGCAGAGGAACCAGCAGAGGAACAAGCAGAGGAACAAGCAGAGGAACCAGCAGAGGAACCAGCAGAGGAGCAAGCAGAGGAACAAGCAGAGGAACCAGCAGAGGAACAAGCAGAGGAATCAGCATAGGAGCAAGCAGAGGAACCAGCAGAGGAACCAGCAGAGGAACCAGCAGAGGAACCAGCAGAGGAACAAGCAGAGGAACCAGCAGAGGAACCAGCAGAGGAACCAGCAGAGGAACAAGCAGAGGAACAAGCAGAGGAACCAGCAGAGGAACCAGCAGAGGAACAAGCAGAGGAACAAGCAGAGGAACCAGCAGAGGAACCAGCAGAGGAACCAGCAGAGGAACCAGCAGAGGATGCAGCAGAGGAACTAGCAAAGGAACCAGCAGAGGAACCAGCAGAGGAGCAAGCAGAGGAACAAGCAGAGGAACCAGCAGAGGAACCAGCAGAGGAACCAGCAGAGGAACCAGCAGAGGAACCAGCAGGCCCGGCCCTGGCCCCGTACGCTCGCTGCTCTTCCCGCCGCCTCGCCACATTCTCTGCCACCTCGCCCGCCTTTATGCAAATTAGTTGGCTTTAACTAGGTTTCTACAGACGAATAATACAAGGCTTCATTTGGTTGGTACGAGAATTAGGATTTTAAAAGTTAAAGGCCGTTATGAAAGTGATTCAGAAAAGCATTTAGAGAAAACAAATATAAACTATGAGTCAAGTGTTATTATTTAGTCTCCAAGAATGATATAATACTAAAATGTAATTGTTAAAACATGTGTAATCAAAAGTAGAACAAACTAAATGATTTAAAGATTACACTTTCCTTCTCTTTAAGTACCATGTGAACTAATGTGCAGATGCTATGGCAATTTAAGGGGGACAAATTATATCAGAAAAAAATACATATATATAAAAAAGTTTTAAATTCATGATAAAAATGAAAAAATCATGACATATACACTTGTTGCTGGATGTAATACAACTATGCACACGTGACTGTACTTAAATGACTTCATAGTACAATATAAACTAAATACAATACTAAAACCATTTGTGGGTTTTGTGGTTTTCGTTTTGGAAATGATTGCAAAAGCCACGCCCTGAGGACATTTCACTAGAGCGAGTAACATAACGTACACGTGTCTTCATTCTACTGTATCGACTCAAAGTATGACAGACGTTTTTTTTTAAATCATTGGGCTTTAAACTTTCCGTCCCTTATGGTCGAAGCGTCTCTCAGGTCAAATCGTTGCTCTAAAGTGCTTTGCTCTCGCTCGGCAACACAACAATTTTTCCACGTTTTCGAAATTTGGATATTGAAGTATAAAGCACGCTCGCCCACGTCTTTCGCTTGTTTAGTTTCTTTTTTTCACTTGCGCAAGAGCTTTCCTTTCTCCACTGATGGCTGCTAACAGTTTATTCCAGTTACATTCAACAATATATGTATAATAAAATATTTTTGGAGGTCCATACGTTTAGCAATTTCGATATTTTGAAGTTTAAATTTTCTACAATAGTTTCTCCACAACTAAAGTGTCTGCTCTGCTAACAACTGCGGAGTTAAAGTCTCATCCTGTAACAATTAAACCGAACCAAAAATCAAATTCAAATGACAGTACATCCTCTACTTCTGAGAATCACACCTCAAAAATGCAAAAAACAATTGAACTTTTTCCACATTTTATGACAAATTTCCAAAGAATCCTGCACGGTGCAAATGTTACACCTCGTATCACTTAGACTTGGCCTGAATGTACGGTGAGTGTACGTCCTCTGCCTTTAAACAAATGGGACGATTCATTAAACAAAAATGCATTGACATAAAAAAGTGGACTTTCTTTTAAGGCAGCATTCTTTAAGAGAAGTTTTTTGAAAGTGGTGTATCAATAACAATCAAAGTTGTAAAAATTATATAAATATTTTGTACAAGACACTAGAAAAAACAAGTAAAAAAGAAAAAAATCTGACCTTTTCCCGCAGATTCACACATTACTTTCTAATATGACAATAAATAAATTCAGTAAAATGCATCAATCCCACTTCAAGCAATATGAAAGCAATTTTCAAAAAACATTTCATTTACAAATCATGTAGATTCTTTGCCAAATTCTTTGCCAGATTCTTTGTCTTGATAACATTCTGCTTCCTTTATATACTAAAGACGATGCTACAATTTCACAGTTCGGAGACAGTAGAATTCCACGTTTCTATCTTCTACCCGTGTCTGGCGTCCTCTAACGTCTTTGTAAATCACACTTGATCAATTTCAAAGCGACAATCACTTCAAGCGACAAAAACCTAGTCAAATTTCTTGTCAAAATTTGAAATTTCATTCACAAATCCTGCTTTAGCTCAAGGGCTGTGCTCAGTTTTTTAACAGGACAAATGAAATCACAATCTGAAATATCAACAGGACGCTGCCAACTATGAGTCACTTTTTTGTTCCAAAAGGGGAAAAAAAACTAAAACTTGTTGTAAAACTGCTTTCACAATTTGGACAACTTTTTTTGCCACATTAATACCAAATTCCTAAATCCAAGTCTGGTTTACCGCTTTGGACAAATCCAAAATTCTTCGCAACTTGCAGATTCAAACGACTCATGTACCAATAGTTTATGCTCTAATTTGTATTTGGCATTTTAGTGTATACATACTAGATTATGTACAAATATTTCAAACTAAGCAAAGGGTTTCCATTCTTCCTCCTTGTACTTGTCTGCTCTAGAGGTCATTGCTCTGTCTGCCAACTTCCACTTACAGTTTGTTTCCTGCACTCCAAGAAAAGACAACTTGTTCCATTTTTCAAACAAAACACTAAAATCATCCAATTTTAAACTTTTCACGTTCCCCTGCAGTGTTTTTCTTTTCTTTTTTTTCCTCTTTCAGACAAAATTATTCACATTTCGTCTACATTTCAAACTCTGGACATTACTTCCCTTCCACTTTATCTCGCATAGGAAAACTACCTTTATTCACACACAAAAAAAATTGAAGAAAAAAAAACAGCAATTTGAAAAAAAAAAATATTAAAAGATTTTTTTTTAAATAAATGTTGAAGTCTTACAATTAATTTTGTTTGGCCGAGTTTTCAAAAGCCAAATCAATAAAAAAAATAAAAAAAAAGATTTACATCCCTTCAGCTACACTGTTATGAATAAGTAAGTCGTGACAATTTTTTAAAAATATTTTTTTTGCCGATGAACTTTTCTTTTAGTTTGCAAAAAATAAGGCCTAAAGTCACTGGGATCGGCTCCAATCACCCGCGACCCCTGACGGGAACAAGAGGTAGAAATGAATGAATGAATAAACTTTTCTTTTCATTTATAAACCTTCCTTCTTGCATTTACTACAAATACACAAGAGGTCATTGGGCCAACAACATGAAATATCTTCTGCTATAGACATTTACGCAGAAGTGGGAAGAAGCGAAGTCCAAAAGTAAAAGTACTGTACTTAATTGTACAAAATGATAATGTTTAAGTATCTGTCATTTACTTAAGTAGCCCGCATGCGTTTGAATTTTACTTCACTATATTCAAGAGCAGGAATCTGTGCTTTCTACTCCACTACATTTATAACTATAACAGAAAAGTAAAAAGTACTTTCATGATGACATCCTGCATCCCTGATCACCACATTTCACTCTTTATAGTTCACAAAAACCTGTGCAAAAAACGTTCAACTCGAAAAGTAACACCAATACTTTTACTTCAGCAGCTCGTTTATGCTTCTTACAATTTTATTCGAGCCATTTTAGCTGTACTTTTACTCAAAAAAACACTGAGTACTTCTTCCACCACTGCATTTACGCATGAAACGTGCAGCTTTCCAACAAATGCAAGCAAAAAACAGACACACAAACACCTGAGAACAACAAATAAGACGCTAAAACAAGACGGTTATTTACGCAGCGTCTTTTCGTTTCGTTTTGTTTGAGTAAAAACAGAATGACTTTAGTTTAAAGGTCGCACCCTGCGTTTTTTTTTAACCACTTGATCACGTCCTCCCCTGTACGTCACGTTGATCGCATCGACAGCGGCAGAGGTCAACCCTTTAAAACACGCGCGCATCATCATCATCATCATCATCTCCATCGTGCGTCGCCGCCAATACGAGACGCGGTTTATGCAGCGCCGCGCGGCACGACGACGCGGCGGGGGGATCGATGCTTGTTGCGCGCGCGAGGTTCTGGGGGGGGGGGGTGAGGTTGTGTGGAGGGGGGAGAAAGTTACAGTTCTGGTGGTCGCTCCGGATCACCACGCGCCGCCGCACGACCCCCGAACGCGTCTAGACAGTACGCGACGCAGACGGATTTGAATGCAACGCAGAAACGCGATGGAGGTGGAGGAGAGGGGGGAGAAGGGATGAAGGGAAGAGGTGAAAGGAGTGCAGGGGAATAAAAGAGGAGAAAAAATGACATTGAAGGGGAGACTGTGTGCTCGCGGCTGCACGGTGGAAGGAGTCGTAGCAAACGGGGACCCAGCCACAACAAGCGCGTCTAAACGGCGTTCAATATTCCAGACGTGACTCCGCTCCGCACGCACGCGACGCGACGCACGAGCGCGCGGCTGGAAGCTGGAGCTGGAGCAGACACAGACGGGAGCAAACACTCTTATATATATAATATATATATATATATGTATATGTATAATATATATATAAAAAGTATAACATTACGTGCGATCGCTGTCAAACGCGCGGCGCACGCGGGGGGACTTTTGTCTCGAAGAAGCGCGTCAATCACAGACGGTTTTGTGCGGACCACGTCGTGATGTACACAGCGTGTCTGGGCCGAGCTGTCATCGTCATGCGTGTGCAGAAATGTGCAGAGGAAATAAATGAATTAAATGGACGGACGTGGAGCGAGTGAGCGGCGTCACGTCAGTGCAAACACACGCAACGATACCGCACGGTGCACGCAAAAAGAGGGACGAGGGGAACTGGTCGCACACGTCTGTATTGGAGTTAACTTGGCAGGTAAAACAAACAGAAACATATATATATATATATATATATAAATAAAATAAATGAGTGAAACACTTGTTCAAGCGCACGAGGTGTTGCTCTACTCCAAAGAAGACCACAACTTGTCGCGGAAAAAAGTTCCCATGCAGCGCGCAACGGCAATAGAGGTTGCGCGGGGACAAGCGGGTGCAGACGCGGGGACAAGCGGGTGCAGACGCGGGGACAAGCGGGTGCAGACGCGGGGACAAGCGGGTGCAGACGCGGGTGCAGACGCGGGGACAAGCGGGTGCAGACGCGGGTGCAGACGCGGGGACAAGCGGGTGCAGACGCGGGGACAAGCGGGTGCAGACGCGGGTGCAGACGCGGGGACAAGCGGGTGCAGACGCGGGGACAAGCGGGTGCAGACGCGGGTGCAGACGCGGGGACAAGCGGGTGCAGACGCGGGTGCAGACGCGGGGACAAGCGGGTGCAGACGCGGGGACAAGCGGGTGCAGACGCGGGGACAAGCGGGTGCAGACGCGGGTGCAGACGCGGGGACAAGCGGGTGCAGACGCGGGTGCAGACGCGGGGACAAGCGGGTGCAGACGCGGGGACAAGCGGGTGCAGACGCGGGTGCAGACGCGGGGACAAGCGGGTGCAGACGCGGGGACAAGCGGGTGCAGACGCACATGGGTAACGCTCCGAAAGACGCCGGCGCGGTTGCCACTTGTCGCCCGGCTGCTGCTGCTGCTGCTGCGGCGGCGGCGGCGGCGGTAGTGTCGGTACGTGCTGAAAGTCTACTCACCCACGGGTAGTTGCGGGAGTTTGTGTGTTTTTTGTCTGTTTGTTAGGGGTTGTTGTTGTTGTTTAGTTTTTTTTGGCAAAGGGGTTATCCGTCTTGGTGCGTCCCGTTGTGTGTGGAGCGGACCTCGGGGGGCTTCCACAGTCAGGGCACAGTCAGTGAAGGCGGCTCGCAGTGCCCGCTTTCTCTCTCTCGCTCGCTCGGTCCGTCTCGCTCACACGCGCACGCACTAACTGGCTGGCTCCGTGTCTCGGGCTCCTGAGCGAATCAACACGGCGCTGACGTCAAAACGCGGCGGCCACAGAGAGTAGCGGCGGCGGCGGCGGCGGCGGCGGCGGCGGAGGAGGAGAAGAAGCGGCGGCTGGAGAGGGGCTCGGTGGGGCGAAACCGGCTGCGCACACGCTAATACGCTGGCAAAGTGAGACACCTACAGGGGGGTTGTGTGTGTGTGTGTGTGTGTGTGTGTGTGTGTGTGTGTGTGTGTGTGTGTGTGTGTGTGTGTGTGTGTGTGTGTGTGTGTGGACACGCCCCCTCTGTCTGTGTCTGTTACTGTACTGCTCTACTGTACCGACGGGGTCATACGGGGATTCTGCCGCTCTGCACACGCGGACCTACACATCATATACGTTTGTAGAAATCATTTGCAAAAACGGACACAAATTGCTGTAAAAAATAAATTTAAAAAAATGTCGAAGGCTGTATTGGTGTTGTCATGTTGCAAATTGGCACTTGATGCTGATAATTAAAATAATTAAAAATACATTTTTTTTTGTCAAGGGTTTGGACGTGACCTGCAGCCATCTTGGTTCATGTTGTTAATGTAAATAATTTTAATCTACAAAGTAAATCTGTGTTATAAACTGCTCAAATAATCTTTACAGTCAGCTTTGGTTCTGACATTTATACAAGAATTGTTACATATGACATATTGTTGCATCATACAAAAGCATTTAAAAACACAAATGTGACATTGTTGTCGTAGAGTTATGTAAAAAAAGGCCAATACTTGATTAACATTGGTGATTAACATTCCGGTCTAACATAAGGGTCTGAAACATGACTTGGAAGTGTCTGAAATGTTTCATGTCCATAGTAATAATGCCACACTAAATATTAAGTTGTTAAAGTGCACATGACAGGTTAGACTACACATTTCACTCAAAGATTATATTTAAGATTTTACTAAACAGTTTGTATTGTTGTCCTTGGTTTGACAATTTTTGTAAAGTTTATAATGTTACTTCCTGGTTGGACATTAGGTTATTCTACAACTTGTAACCACATTGTAGACAAGAGCCAAAATAATATAATTCCAGTGTAAATTGTATTTTCAGTGGCTCGTCGCACATTGAGGACATCACACAGGGATTCCGTTTTAGAACTTGGCACTACTTTCTGGGATTTTAAAGTTTTATTTTCCAAATGTCATCAATAATTGCAACTTTACAGAAGCAAAACTATGATAAATATTGACTCCAGGTTCTGTATCACTAAACGAAATTATAAGTAAAAAAAAAAAAGTGATTGAGCTTTTAGTGCTTACACGGATGAACGTATTTGACAGTGAACAGTCGGCGTAAAGTCATGTAAAAGCCGGTCAGTATCCGCGCGGACATTTATGAACCAATTTTTCGTTTAGAAAAGTACAAACCGTAAACACGACTTACGGCAATTTAATTCTATTCGCGATTTGTGACGTACGTTGGCATGTGACGTACGTGTGACATTTTCAATACAAAAATCATATATATTTTTTATTAAAGATTTTTGTCTTAATTCTGATAAAGCTCAAGATTTTTTTTTTAATCACTGATCACAAAAGGGCAGATTTTTTTTCCTGTTAATGCGAGTTTATTGGGATCGATCTAATGTTCTGGTTTTAGTATTGATTAGGATACGATTTTTGATACTTTGGACAATCTCACACTCCAAATGCATTTTAGCGCAATCAAAATATTACTGCATTATTTATTTTGAGAAAAAAATGCTTTATTTGACAGGACAGTTGTAGCGTGAAATGGGGAGAGAGGGAAAAGACATTCGGCAAAAATGTCAAAGGCACTTACTTAACATTATTTTCTATAAACCAAACGTATTAAATGAAATAAAAGTTGTTGACGTCGAAATTTTTAATCTTGAAAGAACAAACCGACCAAAAAATTACTTTATCCTGAAGTGTCTTGCTTCAATATTAATGATGATAATAATTCTAGTTTGTCACTGCACCATCAGCTACAGCCAGAAGCCTTTACGTTTATATCATTCACTCTTCACGACCTCTTCCGCCGAAGCTGCCTTGGGGCTGAGCGACTGTAACATGGCTGCAAATTACAAAAGAAAAGCTTGTTATTTTGTATCGACTGCTCTTTCTTTTACAGTGTGCTGCGGAATGTGCGCGGTCTCCTGGGGTCGGGAAAGGAGAAGATGTTAATTCAAGTCGGGGCAAATTCAGAGGGAATTCTGGGAGCACGAGCGATGAAATTTGTGATGTCGAGAGCGTTTGATCAGTGGAGCTCAAAAGATTGTTCACAACAAATGGTTTGCAAGATATTTTATTTCAAGGGGAAAATCAAGCTGGAGAGAACTGCTGTGAGCAACTTCTGCTGAAAAATATGAAGTCGCAAAAAGTGTTTTTTCAATAGCAACCAAAAGTACATGAATTCAAGTCAGGTGAAACCACTGTTTGGAGTATTGTATTCTATTCTCTTGTTTAAAAATGTACTGAAGTAACAGTTATTAACAGCCCCCTTATTCTGATTTTCCCCAAAACGTCTGAAAATTGTCTCCCAAATAATTTTCTAAACCCTTTAGAGTACAAACAAATGTCTGGACTCTGTTTTGGCCTCTGATGTCTCATTTACTCCAATTATAAAGGGGAACAAGAGTGTGTGTGTGTGTGTATTCCAGTTTTAGTTTGAAAAGCGCATTATAAAGTTTGATTGACAAATAACGAAGGGAATCACAGAATCAAAGGGTAATTGTAGCAGTTGTACTTTTACAGTTGTACTTTTACAGTTGTACTTTAGCGTCGTTGCCCTTTACACTATCACGTTTAGAATATGACATTTGAACATTGACATTTTCAATATCTGATCAGTATTAAGGACTTAAAGTGTGAAATATCTGAACTCTTACAAGGGTCAAATCCACACGTGACAACAAGATTCATACTGTTCATTCCACACATTAAAGGCAATTAACTCAACGCTGCTTGGAAAAACACATGTAAAACTACAGTAAAAGTGTTGTATTGAACTTACAAATATCCGTAGAGCGTCGGTGCAGTTTTGGTGCAGTTTTGGTGCAGTTTTGGGCAGTTTTGGTGCAGTTTTGGGCAGTTTTGGGGCAGTTTGGTTGAGGTCTTCAGACAGTTACAGTCCACATGAGCAGCTGTCTGGTCACACAGGTGCTCCATCGTTAGTATTACACCATGTGACACTGTATCTCCTCCACCCACTGTGCAAGTCACTCTTACTTCAAAGTACAAGTAAAAGTACAAAGTAGTGGCCCAAGAAATGACCGAAGTGAAAGTAAAACCAAGTGTCCTTCTACTCAAGTAGTTGTTACTGTCTGGGCGTAACATCTGATTTATAATTTGAAGTAATTGGCAGTATTGCAAATTTGTACTCAAGTAAAAGTACAGTTACATGGCTAAAATGTACTAGATCGCAAGTAAAAAAGTTGACATGAAAAATATAACTAGTTTTAGCCAAATTTATAGTTAATATTTTGCACACGATTGAGTTTTAAATGTAACAAATTACAATTCAAAATCAAAATTTGCCTCAATTACAAGTACGTGTTTAAAAAAGAAAAAAAAAGAAAAACTAAATTATTTATTTGTAATTAGCCACTTTCCAACCCTGGTAAACTGGAACATGTATAATCTGGTTTTAAAAAATAAAATAAAAATAATAATATCTGAGAAAACACAAATGTTCAAATCGTCTATTGTCAAGAGGAATAAAAACATAGTAGACTAAAAGTAGCATTTGAATTTTAAACTTATTGAATACATTAAGAAAATACTAATCTCTAGTACTTATAACAATTGCAATTATTTGAGTATATTATAAATATTTGGCTTTCAAACTGCACTTTAACACATTTAGTTCAATATGGCCAACTTTGCATTTACTTTTTCTTTCTTTCTTCAGGTTTAGTCCACTTTTAGGTATTCGTCTGGGCGTCTGGTCCTGGTGATACTCCGAAAACAGAATACATCAAGATCTCGTGAAATATTTGTGAACTGCTTTCATAAATTGCAGTTATCGGCTCAACAGTGAAGTGGAAACAGAGTCAACAAAGCAAAGGGAGGCACCTCTGAGCCATAAAACCTTTATTCAACATTTCTATTCTGTGCTACATCATCCCATACGTCTCGCTTCATATATTTGACGTCTTTGGTATTTATCAGCACTGCAGAAAGTCGTAAACATATAACTGGCAGTGTAGATAATGCAAAGA
The DNA here is from genome assembly GCF_026437365.1 of Eucyclogobius newberryi. NCBI lineage: Eukaryota > Metazoa > Chordata > Actinopteri > Gobiiformes > Gobiidae > Eucyclogobius > Eucyclogobius newberryi. Next base: position 27,497,004 of record NW_027315779.1, read on the forward strand.
ACATGGAATCCCAGAAAAACTTAACACTTGGAAAGAGTATAGTCGCTGATTGTTGGTGCAGTTTGTAGTGGTCATCTTTCTTGCATCCAACCGTACGCTCCAAAGGTATTCATTTATTGTGTCCATGGCAGGAGTTTTTAGGCCCAGATACACAGTTCTGAAGTCATGCTGAACACAGATATTAAAAACTGAAACATCTTCTGAAACATAGGACGGTCCCAGAACACATGATGCCGGTGATAACCACAGTTTCTGCAGCAGCCAGTGTTTCCTTGTGAGTAGTGAGCACTTTTACACGGTGTTATGTAATACTGCGATACATTTTTTCGCAGAATTATTACCAAACATGGTCGTGCATTGAGATGTATGTACATTTTCCCATTCTTCGTCTGTCAAAAAAAACAAAAAAACATTCTCTTTCCCGCTTACTTTTAATGTATTTCGTAGATTATTAATACATTCATTCAATTTTGATATTATTCCCTTAAACCAGAGGGTTATAATGGTCATTTTGTCCCATTGTTTAATTTCTTGATTGCTATAACTCCGTATTTGTAAGAAACTGTAAAAGTCCTGTTTTTCTAAATCAAGATAATTTTAAACTATCAAAACTTTTCATTTGATTTTCTATTACAATCTGGTGAAAAACCTTTATACCTTATGTTATCCAGACCTTAAATCTGTGCTGTTAGATGTAACCAGTTTAAGATTTGAACATCTTTTTTTAGTTTGTTTGTTTTGATCAGCTCCTTCCATGTCGTAAGCACAGATTTTACCCAGGCATTCTCAACTTCCTCCAAATGACTCAACTGTCTGTCATCTGCCAGCACGGCCTGTACAGGAACCACCGGCACAACATTACACTCAATACTTTTCCATTGAGCTTCATATTCTGGATCACAGCAGTACAGCAACACTTAAATAAAGCCATTTTTCAGACAAGGTAAACCCCAGCCTCCTTTTTCTTTTGATAATTGTAAAGTTTTGAACCGGATATAGGGTTTCTTGCCTTGCCACACATATTTTTGAACCGGTTTTGAGTTTACGGGTATGTTACTACTTATCAATTGAGACTGGATGAATGAGAGTTTACGAAGACAACAAATGTTCTGTTGAATCCTCTAAAAACGGAATCCACAAATTGCTTCCCAACATCATCACTGACACGACTACAAAAACAATTCCGGCTCATAACTTTAAGCTTTTAGTCTTTATTTTAGACCTTTATGGACGTCTGAATATGTCCATTAGCTCGCGTGCTCTCGAACTTTCCGAAAAGCTTTTAAGTTTGCATCCAAGCACCTCATCGGTCACATTAGGTCACGTCAAGAGCCCTATTTGTGACCAAAGAGCCTTTATGTGCAGACCCATCAGTAATCGCGTGTTATCAGTGATGTACGTTTCATCACAGACAGAATATGACAGAGACAATCAACCCCCTGCGGCAGTGGCTCCTATGGGCCCCCATGGAAACTGCTGCGACTCCATTTATGCCTGCTGATCTCAAACGGGCTCAGTAGTTTTAAATGCAGATTAAGATATGGAAGTACAGGTATGGATTTGTGGCTTTTAGATAAATACTTTTGCGGTTCAGTTGTAGACGTTTTGTTCACCCGCGTGCACAAAGGAGGTTTAATAACGTGCTGTATATTTGTGTTTACTTGTGTGTTTTAATCTTATACGCTTTTTGTATGTCACACTACGAAATGTGAAGGATTTGATGTGGTAAGACGGTTCAGTTGTGAATGTCAAGCTTTCCATGTGGTAAAGTCAGGTAAGAATAGTTTTTAAAGAATACTTTAAACAACAAAAATTGCTAATTAAAAAAGAATTGTCTTTTTTTTTTTACTAATACTATGCAGTTCAAAGTCTAAATTGCATGATGTATTTGATTTTAGGAAAGTATTCTGATGATCGCCAAATGAAAGTACAGTTAAAACAGTGAAAACATGTACTGTCTGTACTAATCTGAATACGTATTTTCAGTGCATTTATATTTAGTTACTTCTCAGCACTGGGGAAGAGTAACCAAAACTTTAACTAAAATACGAGTACTATTACACAGTCAAATATATTACTCAAGTAGGAGTCAAAGCAATAGTGGAAGAAGTACTCAATCTTGTTAATTAAAAGTACAGATACAGGACTCCAGTGACTTTTTGAAGTGAAGTAAAATTTTGGAAGTGCTTGTTTAAAAATTAGCTTTCAGGTAAAAAAAAAAATCAAATATTAAGACTGATTTTGAAAACTATTAAAGCGGCAAAAGTAGTGATCTGGATAAAGAATTGTACTGATTTTTGTTCAACAGAAACAACTTCCTTTTTTTTTTGCTCCAAAGGTATCAGTTTATTGTCCCCATGGTAGAAGTTCTGAGGTCAACATTGGATGTGCTTTACTTTACATTTATATATATATATTTTATTTTTTATGTATTTTTTCAAAACTGAAAGAAAAAAGAGACAAGATTAAAAAAAAAAAAAATACAAGACACAAAAAAGAGAGAGAAAAAAAAGACCTACAAGGGCGGGGCCAGAGAAAACAGATTTGGTCATTTAAAAATCTAATGAAAAGAAAATATATTTTGTATTTGTATATTACAGTTTATTTAAATTTGGGACCCTCACTCAACGTGCTAAAAATAACCCCTCGGTCATAACAGACGAAAAAAGTACTTTTGCCTTTTAGTCCTGTTACAAACTGTAGTAGAGTAAGTATAGATACATGCTACCAAATGTTGTGAAGTAACAGTATTCTCTCTAAAAGTACAGATACCTAAAAATTGTCTCCCACTGAGTAAAAAGTATGATGTACTCCGAGAACCGTGTTAAAAAGTAGTAAGCGAGTACTTCCCACCAGCGCTCATTGAGAATTAGCACTGTAAAGTCATGCTGTCCTCCCCACACACTGCTCTCTCTGTACTTACTCCCCGTCTGCCGGTGTAAAGTGCCCTCCACAGCGGGGGCTTCTTTTCGGGGGCAGAATCTCATTTCCTGCAGACGACAGTGCAGCGGTGAGAATACTCCCGCTCCATCCAGAAGCCATCACTAAGAGCTTCATTACCTTTGAGGCAGCGTGCGGTGCAGCTTACCCCGGATCAAGCAGAAGGAACTCCCTAATCTGGCAATAATCCTGCATTTTATACCCAAAAGAGAGAGGACAGGAATGAAATTATGACAGAAAAAAGATGATAATAGCTGCATGTAGAGCTGGAGTGGGATTTGTGGATGGTGTTTGGGACAACTATTGATCTTTTTCTTCGTCTTTTGGCTACTCCTATATTTGGCTGAGCTTAGGGCTGAAAATCGACTCCATACATAGTTACTGTATGTTTACACGCACAGGGGACTCAGCAGAATGCGCTAAACAACCTAACAACCTAAACCAGTCAAACCAGTCTTGTCCCAGTCTACAGCAGCTCATAAACTGATGCGGTGCAAGTGGAGGCTGAGAAACGTTAAGGGGCGTCTTGTAATTTAGCATTAGCACTAATAGACCCTTCCAGGATGCACACGCAGTCTTGTGTTTATTTTCTATTCATTCATTTTAATGGAGCAGCAAATACAGTTGTTACTGTAGAATATGTGGCACTTGGTGAAACAAAACATACATTTTACTGTCAAACTGTTTTTGGTCCGTTATTGTTCAGAATAATGGTGGATTTAAGAAATGTTCATTACAACTTTCACTGTGATGCTAAGTCCTCGATATAACTGAGAGCTAAGAAAGAGAGAACTACCGTATTTTCCGGACTATAAGTCACACCGGAGTATAAGTCGCACCAGCCAAAAAATGCATAATAGAGAAGAAAAAACATATATAAGTTGCACTGGAGTATGAAATGCGGTTGCAAGTGTGAAAATAACAAATGATATCACCTATAAGTCACTCCGGAGTATAAGTATAAGTATATAAGTATATATATAAGTCGCACCATGGCCAAAACTATGAAAAAATGGGTTAGACTTATAGTCCGGAAAATACGGTAATACATGGAATGATACCAGACTTCTGGACCCCGTGTTCTGTTTACAACGCCTGGAAGGCTCTATTCATGGGTCCAAAGTGAGGCTTCTGCCATCTTGAGGACAAAAGCCGCATGCTCACTGTGGGCCCTGCCAACAGAAAGTCTCAAAACAAAGGATTCTTCTTCTGTAACGTTCCCAAAGACCACGTTTGTCCAGAAATATGTTACTGTGGTCAGGAGGGACCAGTGGACTTACAGAGATCACTCTAGACTGTGGCTAAGCTGTTTGTTTCAGGTCGTTAGCAGCTGGCTAATGCTAGTTTACATGTTATTGTGTGGCTATGCTAATAAACGTTAGCCTACGTGCAGAAAGTTTAAACGAGCCAAATCTGAGTGTTATATTTTATGATCAGTCACCGTGCTCTGGAAAGCTTTGAGGGCGTGTCCGGTGCAGAGGGCTTTTGGACGAGGAAGAGCGGATGGAAATGTCCTCAAACATTTGTTGTGACAAGTTGTCTCTCTTTTTAAGTGTCAGCGACTCACTGCTGTAGATAAGGATCAAAGCCCAGAACTTTTGTCTTCTTGAAGTATCAACCCTTTGCATTTCCAATTTTGTGCTCTGTTTTTCATGACTATCTAAGAGCGGAGATAGACTGCAGCATGTGTGACATCTTCAAAATGGCTGTGACATCCTCCTGTCTCACCTGGAGACCTGGGTTTTTGTCTCTAAACTGATTAGGTCCTACCTCACAGACAGGAGTTTCTGTGTACCTAGAGGAGATACTAAGCCCTCCACTGGGCCATTCACCTGTGGAGTTCCCCAGGGATCCATTCTCGGGCCCCTCCTCTTTACTCTCTATCTCCTTCTATTTGGGTCAGATCTCTGAAAGCAGAGCATTGCTTTTCATTGTTATGCTGACTCTTACAGTGATGGATGAACTCAAAGCATGGATGTCTTTGAATTGTCTTAATTTTAATGATAAAATACTGAAGCTCGAATTAGCTCTGCGGTCAAATCCTTCATTCAGCTCAGGAAACTGTCCAAAGCCAAACAGAGATTTTACCAGAATTTATGCTTTTATTACAATTTGTTTAGATGACTGTAATGCACGTTATGTCGGGCTTAACCAATCATCACTGGCCCCACTACAGCTCGTCCAAAATGCTGCTGCTCGGCTTTTAACTGGCACTAAAGAATCAAGAATACATCAAACCGATCTTCAAATCTTTGCATTAGCTCCCGGTTTCTTATCGTATGATGGCGACGATATGACTTTACTTCTTTTTTAATGTCTCCATGGCGTTGGCCCTCAGTCTCGGTCCGACCTGCTGCAGCGCTACAGTCCTATCTTTACTTTAGAAAAACTGTAAAAAAAAAGTATTCATTTTGACTTTAGTTTTTTAGTTTTTATGTGCATTTGTGTGTGAAGCGCTTTGGTCGACCTTGTTGTTTTTAAGGTGCTCTGAAAATAACGTTGGATTGGACTCAAAATTGCCAATGCATGAAATGATGGAACACACTGCAAGAGCTCGTCAGAAACTGTGACAACTACTCAAACTTCCAAGCAGTTCATAAACACTTGCTTTTGTTGTAAATAATCTGTTTTCTCTGTAACGCCTCAGATATGTTGAAATATGCGGCATATTTATGGTGACGCTGCTGTTGACACATAATAATAATTAATATGCACTGTCCTAAGTAAAAAAATAAAATGAATAGATAAACACAATAAATAAATGAATACAATGAATACAATGAATACAATAAATAAATGAATAAAATGAACACAATAAATAAATGAATAAAATAAAATGAATAAATACAATTAAATTAAATCAAATTAATGACCTTACTTTAGGCAAACATAGATAAGCAACAACTAATTTATTTTGCACAATTTTCAGTCATGAAAAACTGCGTTATTTGTTTTACGCGGTGCAAACGAACATATTGAAGCTCCGGTATTCGAATGGGATCAGTTTTACGTTTTAAGCGACCTCGGCTGAGTTTTAATAATTGCGAACGTCGTCTGTGTTTCTAAACCTGTGCAAATCGTCCATGTCAGTGAAAACGTCTGTAAACATTCCCCCTCAGATAACTCTAGTCCCGTGTGAATGCGCGTGTCTTCGATTTGGACGATTTTTAGTCTGTGATTGAATGTAAATCGATTAAAAATGTCTCTATGGGCCATTTTGCTTCCAGGTGTGAACCTAATGAATACTATTCATTTGCCACGGACCATTTTCTAATCCAGTTCCTTTTTTTTCTACAACTAATAACTACAAACACAAAACAAACTGCAGTAAAGACGTGATCCCCGGTATTACTACGCCCGTTATCGTGGCAACGGAAGACCAGGCTGAATGGAAGCTTTTTGGGAAGGTTTGGGTGCTTTTGGTGTAAAGTTTGGGCCGAGTGGTCATGTCAGTGTCAATGTGAATGTGAATGGATTAAAAGAAACGATACATAACGCTAAAAATAAACCTAAAATAGTCAAATAAATGCTAGCAATATGAGGAAAATAAAAGGTTCCTTCCATATTTTTGTGATTTAAGTCCATAAAAACGAGTGAAATACTGGCATTTCTTATTCCGTGCAAATGTTCACTACAAAATAGAGGTATCATGAGCTAATTTCAATTTTACAGACGTCCCCAGATGAAACGAATCCCCTCCGAATTTAAATTTAAATGCAGCAGACTAAAATAAATCCATGTAGTTTGTCATCTCAGGGAAAACTTGAACTGTTTTCCCTTTGGACCGTGAGTTAACTCTCAAATATGTGAAGCTCTAGACACAAAAATGATACCTTTTCAAATTTAATCTTCATTTCATATTTATCTCCAGAGTTCAGTAGCCAAAAGTTACTCAAAAACATTATGTCTCAAGTAGAAGTACAAAGTAGTGATCCAAGAATAGACTCAAAAGTCATTCGTTACAAATGCTGGCTGTAACTGAGTAGATTTTTTTTCAAACATATACTTGTACTTGTAATATCAGCATAATATTATAATGTATATAATAAATGTAATATCTAACCACGTAATTGTAATGAGTTTCAAATCATCCACACAATTGGAGCCAGAGCTCAGAATACGTGAATTTTGTTTTTTAACGCCGTAACTCAGCATTTTGTAATTGAATTAATTTCATTTTGTAATAAAGACAATTGTCAAATTAGTTTACGCAATAGATAATAAATTGACACGGAAACAGCATAAAAATAAGATCTGTATCAAAGTGTATGATGTATTAGCTTCTATTAAAATATCCAGATCTTTTATGTTTTATCTAAGTTTTAAATGTTGATAAAACAGCAATATATTTAAAGGTGCACTGCATAACTTTTCTCCCTGCTTGTCTCCATGGAGATGTTATTGCTTTCTTAATAGAATGTTCCACAGTCCACAGCATTTTTTTCACAGTTTGTCCTGGTTCAGATCTGCTTCATGTCTAGTCCTGGTTTAATTTGGAAAAAAAATCTAATACATTTACATTTCAATCTCCAACAAAAAATGTACAATAGCAATAGATATTTTATCATTATTGAAACAGAGCTTATGTTGTGGACATTTTATGCAGCACACATTTTTTGAAGTGTTGGCTCATATTGCAGAAGTCATGGCCCTCCGAGAACCTTGGTATTAAGTGATATTTCTGCACTTTTAGGATTCATTTTTACAGACAGTTATATAGTTTGGTCAAATTGAAACGGTGACCCCATAGATCAGGCATGTCCAAACTAGGGCCCGGGGGCCAAATGCGGCCCTCAGACCATTTTTTGTTGGCCCTCCAGCTTCCTGCTATGTCGGCCCAAACAACAACAAAAAAGTACTTTTTACTGTGAAATTGGGAAAATTCAGGCATATTGATGTTGTACCAACCTAATATTAATGTTCCAGGTATAATTAAATGTGTGGAGGCTCATCGCAATTACTGTACATCAAATGCAAAATTTCGAATGATTCACTTTGTCATACAACAAATTCGACATTATCAAGTTGTTTGTGGCCCTCTGCCCCGTTTAAGATTCAAAATGCGGCCCCTGGTGAATAAAGTTTGGACACCCCTGCCATAGATGAACTACAAAAGCACGCTCAGAACTGAAAAAGAATGATAGTGGAATTCTAACAAACAATGCATAAAGACGCGCATTTGTTATTCGTGAAGAACTATCGATTTCCAAAGGGCGTGATTGACAGGTCGATTAACCAATCAGAGAAAAGCACGGTCCGTTCGTGTCTAAACCACGAGGAAACAATAAAACGAAAGAATACGGCGAGTCAACAAGCGACGCACTAAACTCGGTAAATCTGAGGTAAATTAAGTTAAATATTTTGTTCTGAATGTAACGGAAATATTTGAGAGACTCAAATTAGCGGCTTGGAGATTTTAAAGATTTTATTTTTTGACTCCAATTCCAGACCCTTCTGCATTTGAACAGAATGTAGGAGGGACGGGCTGCTCAGGCAAGTTTGATTTAAGTCAGAAAGAATAAAGAATATCTGAGCAGTGACGGTAAGATTAAGGGTTTTACTTTATTAAGTAGATATGGGATGTGTTCAGAGTGTTATTAATACTGAGAATATTGCATCCCTCTACTGTCATTATGTAACTTGTTTGACTATGTGTTTTTAAAATGAAAAGTACATCTATCAGTAGGTCTCTAGGAAGAATATCGGCAGCTCGTGCAGCAAATAGGATCCTGTTAATACATATAGACAAATGAAGCCTGCGTAAATTCAGCCTGGAAGACCTAACTCCACCCATCTACGTCGGCCTCCATGGAAGGACCCCTCTCCCCAGCGCCATCATCGCACTCAAGCGGTGTCCGCCTGTCCATCTGTGAGAGTCAGATCCCTCACTTCACCATGGACTCTCCCAGGTTTCTGCGCTTATCCCAAAGAGGTTATGCAGTTTTTTCCCGGCCAAGAAGGAGGGTGAAAGGACAGGGGACGTCTGCATCATGGCCCCCGCACCTGCTCCTCATCCCCAATCAACGCTCTCAAGTCACTCCTCCCCGCTCCCAATCAGCGCCCAGGCGGTCGCATTTAAGCCCTCAGGCAGATGGCTCGGCCGCTCAAACCGTACTGCGACCCACCACCTCCCCAGCTCCTCCTCTGCATTCCCCTCATCCTCTACCTCCTCTTCACATCTACCACCACCAGGCTCCGGGGGGAGACATCTAATACAAATAGATCATGGAGTGCCCATGATCGCAACGTCTTCCGCCGGGGTCTGAGCGCCAAATAACTCACAAATAAAGCTTGCTAAACAGTCCATTCTCGTGGTCTCTTTGGCTCTCCAGGGTGAAAAGACTTTTACCCATGTCACTGTACTTTTGACTTGCGTAGAAAACAATTGGAGTATTCTCCTTCTGGGCTGTAAACTGCTACTTATTTTGAGGAACTTACCGAACGTGAAATCTGATGTATAGTTTGAGGTGATTGAAATTGGAAGAAAATAATAAATAAATACATAGATAAATAAGACCAGAGCAAACAGGAGCCAATCCTTCTACTTGAGTTAGAGTACTGTTACACTCTAAATACTCTATTTACTCTATACTTTATAGATACTCTACTTTATTTAAGACAAGACTCTACAGGTGAATATGGGGGGGAATATTATAAATAATTGTATATACATTTCATGAAAATATAAATCTAAAAAATTGCTAGAGCCTGGTGGACACAAAAACTTCACGGATTTTGTATATCTTATTCCGTTTTTGAGTAAACTAAATCTTGCCTCATTTTTTAGTCTTAATAAATCAGGCCATAAACAATTCCAAGTTTGTAAAGTGTGTAAATGCTACTTTAAGAGCTGATCTTTATGTTTGTGGGAGAAAAATACATTTTAAAATTACTGTACAAAGTTACACGTAAATCTATGGACTTCAAATAATAAAACATCTTTAGGACCCAATTGGACAGTTTATTGTATCCACGTGAAAGCTTATTTATTAAGAGGGAAAACTGACCGTAAAAACTAAAAAATGTATTGTAAGTGCCTCTCCTTAAATAATAAATGTATGTTAAATAAATGTTACTGATGTCACTTCTGGTCAGCAGCTTTGTTTGTCATTCATACACATTCTTTTCAGCTGTAGAATGTGAACAAAAGTAACAGTATTTGAAAGCAGTAGTGTACGCCGGCTGTGTCCGTATGATAAGTTGATAAGTCTTTGTGCAGAGACCCCTGTGTCCCGTGTGTGGGGGGTGCGCGCTCCAAACACTGGAGCTTTGTGAAACCCGGCCCCTGTCCTGCCTCTCAATGGGCTCTTTTCACACTTGTGTAAACCTGGAGGGGGGGTGTCTCCGGCTCCGAGGCCACGCCCCCCGCGACCCCCGACCCTCACCTCTGACCTGCGCCAGGCCGGGGTCGGGGAGGAAGCGCTTCGCCATGTGCTCGCGGTTTCAACTCACCAACGCAGAACAGAGTGAATGCTACTGTAGAATGAAAAGGAGCGTGCTACAAGTGTTTTCAGAACAGTTATAAATCTATGAAAGCACAATACGAACAAATGCCAAAGATAATAATAGATAAAGAGATGTAGGCCGAAAAATGTACGTGTTTACAGCAAATAAACAACTTTTTATTGTAAATTAAAACAGAATATACAAGGTTTTTTCCAATCGCTTTGTATTTATTCATTCATTAACCATTATTTACAAACCTATTGAGCTCGGGACTTCTTTTTGAAGGGTGACCGGGGGCAAAGTGAGAAATATGTATACATTTAAGACACTTTTTTTGTTTGTTTAATGTTTTTTTTTTTAAAATAGAGATTTTTAAGAAAAAAAGAGATTTTTTTTTTTAAAGATTCCCGTTTTTTTTTTTTTTTTTTAAATCAAGTGAAAACCCGGAAGAAACCATTTTACCTTTGATTTTTATTTAATTGTAAATTACAGTAGAATATAACGTTATGATAGATCAAGAGCTATAGGCCTAAATATATTTGCATTCACAGAAATTACTGCACTTTATCGTAAATCCCAGTGAAATATAATGTTTGTAACAAAAGCTCACTGTCCTTTCCAGCTGGCAAAGTGTACAATATTTCAGAATAAATTACAACACAATGTAACTGGTAAAATAATGGATTGAATTAAACTTGCCAATTTATTTAGCAATTTCACAACTCATTTCATTATTCTTACATTTCTGCTTATTTCTATTGTTTTATTCAAATCCAAAATGTTCTGGTGAGACAAAAACAACTTTGAAATAAACATTATCGCTCTAGTTTTACGTTGTCCTATTTATTACATATTTTTCTTAATACATAGCCTCTTATAATTAATTATGGTAAAATTCAAAACCGAATTGTGTCAAAACCAATTTTTACAGTATATTCATTTGACACGATAGCACAACGTTACAAAACAAACATTCAAACTGGATGTTTTTTAACAGCAAAGAATCAAAACTACCTCTCAAACACCTACATTTTTACTACAATTATCTGAAAATCTTGCAAAAAACCTCTTAAAAAGCCCACATGTACTTTTGATTCTCCTGTAAGCTTTTGCATCTGTTAAATTCCACTCCATTCTCAGATTTCTCTTCAAAGCGTCTGGCCTGCGGCTGACCGGTCAGTGTTTACCTCCGTGCCAGTCCTTTCGCCAAATAAAGTGCCTAAGCTACACCGGCTAATGGCCAAGATGTTGACCCGAGTGTTTGTCTGTTTACTCGGCCCGCGAGGACGTTCAGGTGAGCTTTCGATGGGCAAACACGCGGCTGTGTGGTCATCGGCGGCTTTACCTGCTCCACGTCTTCACTAGACAATAATGCAGTGTTACGACAGGGGGCTGGGGGTCAGGGGTCGGCGCGGGTCACACAGGTAAGGGATTATCAGGGTTACACAGAAAAGAATGGACCAGGGGGGGTGTGGAAATGAGAAACAGATCGGTCAAATCTGTGGACAATGAAATAGACACACACACACACGCACGCACACACACACACACACACACACACACACATTTTCCATCAAACCTGGTCTAATCCCAAACGCTAATGCTTTTACTTATATTAGGCTCCTTATCCCATGTTTACCATCAATACAATGTTCTAGATTGAGATAGATGGATGTTTTATCATAATTTTATTTTTTATTTTTTACAGAAGATCTAAAGTTACTCCATAAAAAAGTGTGGTTGACCTTTCCATTTTTTTTTCCTTTTTTGAATTTTTAAAGTTTAAAACATAAAACACATAACAGAACAGAGCCAGAGAGTTACTTAGGGATAATAAATAAATATAAATGACAAAAAAGACATAAAAGAAACACAATCATGAAAAATATTCATTAAAAATAAAAGTCTTAGTTGGTCCAAATTTGTTCATTTCCAAATTAAGTCCAGATGTTAGTTTTTCCAATTGTTTGATGTCTGTCACGATGCAAGTGGGTGCGGTTTGTGTCAGCCATTTCTTAATACTGATAATGGCCTTTACATTCCAAAGGTATCACTTTATTGTGTCCATGGCAGGAGTTTTGAGGCCCAAGTACATAGTTTCTAAAATTGAGAGGGATGGCAATGTCAAAAACAGTCTGCGGTGCATTGTGAATACTTAACATTTCCCTGTGAATAATGAGCCCTTTGACATGGTGTTATGAAAAAACATGACACATTTTCCCAACAAAATTCCCTCCAAACGTGTGGAATTTGAGGTTTTCCACTGGGATATACTCACACTTTCCCACTCTTCATCCGTCAAACCAAGATCACCTTCTCTTTCCCATTTGTTTTTAATATGTATAATAGAGTTGCTGTCCTGATAAGAAATGCATCCAAATGTTGATCTATAATGGAGAGAGTTAGTGCACTTCCCTCACACTGAACATTTCCATCCATCTTCTTACGCTCATCCGGGGCTGGGTTGCGGGGGCAGCAGTCTAAGCAGGGACACTCTGAGGCGTTTCCAGGCCAGCCAAAATACATAGTCCCTCCAGCGTGTCCTGGATCCCCGGTCGGTGCACTGTCCAGTACCCATCCCAGGGACTCCAAGAAGGCCGGGTACTCTGCACTGCTGTTCGGCCCGTAGGCCGACACAACAGTGAGAGACCTGTCCCCCACCCGAAGGCGAAGGGACGCGACCCTCTCGTCCACCGGGGTGAACTCCAACACGTGTCGGCTGAGCTGAGGGGCTATCAGCAAGCCCACACCAGCCCGCCACCTTTCCCGCGGGCAACACCAGAGAAGTGGAGTGTCCAGCCCCTCTCGAGGAGATGGGTTCCAGAGCCCAAACTGTGTGTGGAGGTGAGGCCGACTATATCTAGTCGGTATCGCTCAACCTCCCGCACAAGCTCAGGCTCTTTCCCCCCCAGCGAGGTGACGTTCCATTTCTCCAGAGTCAGATTCTGTGTCCGGAAATCTGGTCAACGAGGCCCCTGCTGTCTGCCACCCAGATCTCTCTGCACCCGCCCCTCACGAATCCTCTTGCAGGTATTGGGTCGCTCGTTCGGGCCCCCACCAGAGCACCCACCCCAGGCCTGGCTCCGGTAACGCAATTCTGGGCGACTTAACTGGCCTTGTTGTAGCACTCTTCATAAGGGGCATCTGAACCATTCTTGGACTGACCCGTCACCTAGGACCTGTTTGCCTTGAGAGACCCTACCAAGGGCTTAAAGCCCCTGACAGCATAGCTCCTGGGATCATTCGAACGCTCAAACCCCTCCACCACGTTAAGGGGGTTCAAGGAGGAGACACTGAACACAACTCAACAATAAATGTATAATGTATTATTTGACAAAGAGAAGATTATCTATCAACATCTAGTGATAAAGTTTGTGCAGAGGCCAAGGCAGAGCTGCTGTTGTGACCATAATACAAATGTAATGAGAAAGTGAAATGTTTTCAAACTATGTTGAATACTCCAATACAATACAATGATAAGATTATCCAAAGCCAAGGCGCTGCTTAAAGAGAGGTTAAACGTGGTGTAGAGGCTTTGTAGAGAAGTGAAATAGTTACAGGAAAAGCTGAGGATAAACCTGAATAATCTCTTGTTTACTCTTGCTTTAGCAACACAAACTTGGCATTATTAAAATAAAAAAAATAAAAAAAATTAATTGTAAAGTGCTAAGATCGTTTTCACAATGATGAAGAGCTTTGATGTGTTAAAAATCCTTTGACTTGAAGAAACAGTACTTTTATAGGGTTATTATAACATAAATATACCACTATAACCATGTGACTGAAATGTGTGTTAAAGCTTATACATCAAAACAAGAGGAATAATATCTAAATTATATTAATTAGCAACATGGAAAATAAAAAGGAGGGTGTAATTTTATTTTGACTGATGAAGAATGGGAAAATAAACCACAAAATCACATGTCTGGAGGAAATTCTGTTGGAAAAAGGTGTCACGTTTTTTCATAACTCCATGTCAAAGTGCCCATTATACTCAGGGAAACGTTAACTGTTGGAGACACTGTGGCAGCCAGGAGGTAAACAGTTATCATGTGTTTTGGGACTGTCCTGTTGCTACAAACACTCTTTGACATCACCATCCCACTGGATTTAAGAACTCTGTATCTGGGCCTCAAAACTCCTGCTATGGACACACCGACGATCCAAGGACTGTATTGACATTATCACTGACATACAGGAAATGGAAAAATCACATTTGGACGTAATCTGAAAACTGACACATTTTACAACCTCTGGACTAAATGAGACGTTAATTTGAGCATATTCTTTTATTTTATCTGCAAAGTTCTCTCTTGTCTTGTTCTGTTTAATGTGTTTTAAAGTGTTTAGCATTTTCTGAAAAAATACATAAAATAATAATAATTAAAATGATCAAAACTATAATAATTAATAAAAATCAATATATTGTGGGGCCAAATGGCTATAGTTCAGTAACTGTTTTCTGAGATTTAATTACTCTTTTTTTGGTCTAGGTGTGTATTGATTGAAATTATTCATATTTCCCTTACTTATTTCTCGGATTTGATCATGTGACACGCCCCCACCACTGATTGTACCATAAAACCTTCAGCTTGGCGTGTCTTTCCTGGCTAAAGTATAAGCTCCCTCTCGCCCTCAGTCCTGATGAAAGCTCATTTAAGGCGACTACAGCGCTCTGTCTTGGCGCTTCGCAGGATGGACCGAGGATGTCCAATTGTAATTTTCCCCGAGCGAGCCAAGACCCCATTAGGCAGGGCTCAAACAAGATGGAGGGACTCAAGCCGGGAGCAATTGAACAGGTAGACAAACTATTTCTACAGTGGCATGTGGAAGTGTGACGTTAGGAGGGTAAAGTGTGTGTTCTTTTAAGCAGAGGTGCAGTTACCTCATTTACGTTTTGAATGTATACTTCTCTGAGTAGTTTCCAGATGCCGTTCTTTTACTCCAACTTGAATAATACAGTATTATCTCTTCACTTTGTCCACAAAATATCTAATAGACTAAAGCATTTATAGAAAACAGACACAGAAAAAAGTCAACAAGGACAACATCAAATAAAATAAAAAATAATCATCAGGCTACCCCAAATAAATTGTCTGTTTGCTGTAACCCGACCCAACATTTTTCAAGTGGGTCGGTTGGTAGATAAATTCTTATTTTTTTTACTTTGAAGGCAAAAAAAAAAGATCAAAATTTCGCCATTTTTTGACTCGGAGTGACCGCCAGGGGTCAGGGTTCAACAGTCAATGACGGAAAACGTCTCGATCAACCCGATCAGGAGACAAAATCTCCTCATTTTAAGATATTTCAATCGACCTTTTGTACGCCGTTATCCTTTATTTTGGTAGCGAAGGCGAGCGGGGGAACATGCGGGGGACACGGGCGCCGCCATGTTTGTTGTGATGACGCTGCTGGGCGTGTTTCCCACCCAGAATGCAATGCGCAAGTCAAATTTAAATGAAGCCACACCATGATGCAAAACGGCATGAGCGGTGGCCAGGCCAGTGGCGCTGACAGAGCCAAATCAACAAGTAAAAGACAATATGGGTTCACTCCTGCATGGTCTGTGTAATACAGAAGCATACGCTTTGCGCAATGCGTTATTTGTCCCTTGGGATGAAAGATAGGTTTACCAGCGCTATAAAATTATTCTACATGGCGCTTTAGGAAAGAACAGTCGGTGAGTGGGCGAAATATTTAAAAAATAAAATAATTTGGCGTTTTTTAAACACAGTGCTGACAAAAAAAACTTCGGTCAGCTAGTTTTATACCGGGTCGGTCGGGTTACGGCAAACAGACCTATTATTTTGCTCAACCTCATCATAATCATAATAAAATAAATCACACATTACAAGTAATTATTGTTGCAATCATTTCTAAACTTAATTGGTTCCGCAGAGATTCCACTTTTTCACATTTATTTTTTTCAAATGACAAAGAGAGATTTATTTATTTTACTTCGTAACCCTGTGAGCAACATGAATAATCTAGATTTGTGTGAGTCCATAAACTCTAGAGAATCAGTTCTATTGCTGGGCTTCAGATGCCATCACAACATGCTACAGGCCAATCATATTTAACACAGATTTTAGTTGTAATTCAAGAAGTGAACGTGTCTTATTACGAATAATCATCATCAGATTTTTGAATTTTTACCTTTTATATTCAATGCAAAATACAATGTAATCAATTGTGAAAACACGCTCTTGCCCCCCAAGTGGGAGTATGACATCGTCACATTCTACAATCAGAAAACAACCAATAGGGCCTGGACCAACATTGAACCAATCACAGCATAGCAATGTGGTTTGGGTGGAGCCAAAAAAAAAATAAAAAATACGTACTACGATAGGTTAGCTACTATCTGTCATTTCAAACTATTTTATTGAAACAAAATCTTCACAAACTGCCACTTCACTGGTGTAAAACTGAATCATATTTACCACAGGAACCAAAAAATAATAAAAATGAAAACTACGTAAAACTGACTGTATCATAGCTCCACTTATTCATATGGAAAGAAAAATTGTTAATCATCACCCATAGCATTATGTGCAATAGGTGCCTTCATCTTAGCATTAATAAGTGTTTTATAAATACTAATAGCTGAATAACCACTAACTAGCATAAATTACCACGTAGTTAGCCATTAATAAGAACTCCCTAAACTTAAGCGTTACCGTCTGAATAATCTTAATAATGCAAACTGAATTTTCATTACGTGATTGAGCGAAAAGTCATGATTCTGTCCATAACTCACAAGACACTTTTCTGGTGAAGGTTTTGCCACCTGCTTGTCTCCATGGCGTTATTGCCATGCCTGAAATGTTCACAGTATGGCATCAAACGCATCTATTTAGCATTTATTTCATTGTTTTCATTGCTCAATTTGGAATTTGCATAGGGTTGGGAAAATTGTGTTATTAATTTTTCAACCATATTAATCAATCATGATCTTGGATTCCATTTTCTTCCATCTTACTGAAAGCACGAAGATTTATTTTGCGCTGATAGGACCAATAATCTTGGCAAAATTGCGTTTGAGTGTTACCATTTCGCATGCTTCTAGTCTTGTCTTCTCTGTCAGCATAAATAGACAAAAATGAATAATAATTTCCAAAATAGCTTCAGAAAGTGGTGCCATCCGTCAACTCCAACAACGTGATTGTTGTCGGTCAAAAGAACCTTAAACCGTGAGATGAATACGACACGTTTGTGGAGTCAATCCCAAAGAAATACTGATACGGTCCAACATTTGTGGATATTTCTTTCAAAAACAGTAAATCTCCCGTAGAGTTACAACAGGCCCTCATCGGGAACTCGACCTGTTGGTGCAACGTGGTGATACGGTATTGTCGATCTTCGGTTGTATTTGTATTTTTGTATCTGCAGTTCTCTTTGCCTGACTCTTGCTGTTGGTCAGTGGTGTTCCCGGGCAGATAAAACCCATTGTGGCGGGGCAGTGGCAGTCCGCTCTCCCCTCCATAGTGCCGGACCAGTGGAGCGGTGGCAAATGAAACAGTAATCACCTTACAGTGTTTGTGGGGCTTCTGGGAAAAAAGGCCTGCTCACCACGGGGGTCTCTCCTGCGGCTAATCCTCAGCACATCTCTCTGCTCAGCTCCAAACCAGCCATCTTGGATCTTCTTTTTTAGTCTGGAGACACAGTTCAGATTAAAATAGACTGTTTTTGTTGCGTGGTCACGGATCTTACATACGACCTTCATGTTCTTTGTATGGTGTACCTCAAGGCTCTATTCTAGGCCCGGTTTACATCCAGTCTAGTTTAGTTTAATCTGTATTTGTTCATGTGCAAAGGCAATGATCACACTGAATAAAAGATAATCTGCACTGTACTTTCCATCTATTGCACGCAAGTACACATTACAGTACAATTACAACTCATTACAGCTCGTAACATTACATACATGCAATAAAGTGTCACTGCTTCAACGGCATTCAATACTGAGTTCATAGGAATATTAAAAATAATGATTGGGTGCACGGTGGCAAAGGCGGTTAGCACTCTTGCCAACATCACGTGATCTCTCTGGGTGGAGTCTGCATGTCCTCCCCGTGTTACCGTGGGTTCTCTCTGGGTTCTCCGGCTCCTCCCACCGTCCAAAGACATGCATGTGTTAGGTAAAATTGGCAACTCTAAATTGGCCCATCGTCTGCTATAACACTTAAAACATTGCATCTGGTCCGTCCATATTAAAATAAATAAATAAATAAATAAAATGTGCTAAGTTTTACAGTTAAATACAGTACAATTAATTTTTTTACGTTTTTCAAGTTTTAAGTAAAATGATGGTTTAAATGTTTGTATCTTTTCAGCAGCTTGGATCGTGGTCTGTTTTACTTTATTTTTATTATCAACATTTTTCATTTTGTTTCTTTCACATTAGAGAGTAGGGCTTTGTTTTATACATTTATATATATATATATATATATATATATATATATATATATATATAAATACAGTTATTTCATCTTGCGTCAAGTTGCGTGTTAGGTTATTAAGATTTCATTGTAAAAAGCAAGCAGATTTTCTTGAAATGGCTGAAAGTTTTATTTTTTAACCTTATGACACTTTTACATCAATGAGTCTTTGTGATTTGAGTAAGCCGAGTAATACAAGGCAAACCCCATTATAATATGATGAAGCGCTTTCAAAGGCCATTATGCAGCTATCTGAACTATACTCTTTTAACACTCTTATTCATATGTCAATATCAAACAGGCCCATGACGACAATACAATGGAAAGCTATAGACTTGGATGTACTGCAAATACTTACTGCAATAGTTGTCACGAACTGAATTGAGCTTTAATTTTGACAATTTTGACAACATCGAGTAAATAACAAATCCACATTACAGTTTCACTCAAAAGCGTTAAAATCATAGTTTAACATTTTCGTTCGCGACATATACTTATTTTATTTATTTTTTGTCTTGGCCCAAATGAACACCAAAATGACCACGCCTTATGTGGAAAATGAATATATAATAATAATAATCCTTGCGCTCATGTGCCAATCAAATACTGAATATACAATTTTTGCTCTAAAAAATGTAAAATGTAAAAATAAAAAAGTACTTTCTTTTCGGCAACTTGTAACCAAACACCCCCCCCCCCCACACACACACACACACACACACACAAACCGCACATCTCACTTGAGCGTTGTCTTTGTGTGCGTCCGTTGCATGTTGGAAGATCCTGCTGTAAAGAATCCATCTGAAGGTGAAGGCCACGGCAGCAGCACTTGACCTCCTGCTTTGTCCTGGACTGTCCATGGACTGTGGATGAGCCCGGGCAGGAGGACGGGCCGTAAACAGCTAAGGACCAACAGCAAATATATGTATTTACTTCTTCATCCCTCCGGCGAATGGGTGGGACCAGGCTGGAAGAACGAGGAGGTGTGGTACAGCTTTAAGGTAAGATTTCTTAGTAAACTATTTATAAGGCGTTAATAAGCGCTAGTTATTTGTTTATAAGCACTTAAACATGTGTAAATCACCTGTAATACCTTGTTAATGTTAATAGGCCTTTAGCAAAAAACATGTGTGTGTTAATTTATGTTGTACCAATTGTTTCTAAGAGCTGTAAACTGTTTTCAATAAGCAAGAGCTTGTAAATGCCATATACGTGCTTATAAACTATTGACTAGTGCTTATTAACGCTTTATAAATAGTTTACTAAGGAATCTTATTTCATAGCATTGCTGGAGATGACCAGAGAGAAACAAATCAGGTAAAACTGAAAAGTATTTGGTCCAATTTATGTCAAATGTGTCAATTTTCAAGTTGAGTCCCCCATTTCCATATGTGAGTTATAGAGTCCGTCCAGTTATTTCTTGTCGGTGCAGTTTGTGTCGTCCATGTTTTTGTGATGGCCTTTGAAGTAGTAGTTCCAAAAGTATCCATTTATTGTCCATGGCAGGAGTTTTGAGGCCCAAATACATAGTTCTGTAATGGAGTGAGATGTTGGTGTCGTTGTTAATTTCTGTCCGATATTTATGTGCAATAGGACACTCCCAGAACACGTGATAATGATGTGCCTCCTAGCAACCACGACGTCTGCCCCATCAGCCCCTCCCTGTGAGCAGTGGGCACTTAAACATGGGGTTATAAAAAAAACGGTCACATTCTTCTGAGATGAGATTTTGTGGTTCTTCGTTGTGAAGTAGACAAATTTTCCCACTCCTCGTCCGTCAAAACCAAATCACCCTCTTTTTCCCATTCAATTTTTAATATATTTAGTAGATTCGCTGTCCAGGTCATTTACATACTTTAGATATTAATCCCCTTGAAAGTTTGGATGGAATGGGGGATATTTTGGCTGTCAATAAATGTAACTTTTTAGGTGAAAAGTTTGCCACTTTATCACTTTATAAGAACTACACCTTAATTATCCTTAGTAAAGCCTGAACAGGGGGAAAACAAAAGCTAGCTTTCCCTAACATACTAATATAAACACGCAGTTTAAAGTTATTTGCTCAGAACGAGTCTGGCGATGATTTACTGTATGGACCAGCCCCTCCCTCACCCTAACAGACTCCTCCCATCACCACCGTGGACTCCTCCCGCTTCCTCTGCACCACCATCACCTAGGACCTCAAGCCCACCATCACCCGGGACCTAAAGCGCGCCATCACCCAAGACCTCAAGCCCACCATCACCCAGGACCTCAAGCCCACCACCACCCAGGACCTCAAGCCCGCCGTCACCCGGGACCTCAAGCCCGCCATCACCCAGGACCTCAAGCCCACCATCACCCAAGACCTCAAGCCCGCCATCACCCAGGACCTCAAGCCCACCATCACCCAAAACCTCAAGCCCACCATCACCCAAGACCTCAAGCCCACCATCACCCAGGACCTCAAGCCCATCATCACCCAAGACTTCAAGCCCACCATCACCCAGGACCTCAAGCCCACCATCACCCAAGACCTCAAGCCCACCATCACTCAGGACCTCAAGCCCGCTATCACCCAGGACCTCAAGCCTTCTATCACCCAGGACCTCAAGCCCACCATCACCCAGGACCTCAAGCCCACCATCACCCAAGACCTCAAGCCCACCATCACCCAGGACCTCAAGCCCACCATCACCCAGGACCTCAAGCCCACCATCACCTAGGACCTCAAGCCCACCATCACCTAGGACCTCAAGCCCACCATCACCCAAGACCTCAAGCCCACCATCACCCAGGACCTTAAGCCCACCATCACCTAGGACCTCAAGCCCACCATCACCCAAGACCTCAAGCCCACCATCACCTAGGACCTCAAGCCCACCATCACCTAGGACCTCAAGCCCACCATCACCCAGGACCTCAAGCCCACCATCACCCAGGACCTCAAGCCCACCATCACCCAGGACCTCAAGCCCACCATCACCCAGGACCTCAAGCCCACCATCACCCAGGACCTCAAGCCCACCATCACCCAGGACCTCAAGCCCACCATCACCCAGGACCTCAAGCCCACCATCACCCAGGACCTCAAGCCCACCATACATTTTGTGTACATAGTAAGCCTGTTTTTATTTTTATCCTATAGTAGATTTAAATAGTTTTTTTCTTTAATGCATGCCCTTTTTGACTTTATATATGTTGTTTTATTATTGTTCATTGTTTTATGTCGCACCAAATCACCAAAGCAAGTTCCTATGTTCATAAATTCTGGCAAAAACCCTTTTCTGATTGGGACTTCAAAACAGCACAGGAAACGTCCAGATCTTTTACCTTTGACGTCACAAATGTGGGAAACTTGAAATCTGAGGCTCAGAGGGAGAGGACCTCGTAAACAGGATTAAAGGAACAAGCATGGATTAAGTTTACCCAACCAGACCCAACGTTTTTTTGCCTCAAATTCTTAGAAACAAGTTGGTGTAGAGCGTTCCATTGTAGAAAATCATCTGTAGTCTTTTTTTTTTCCTTTCTTTTTAAAAAAATCTTGCAACTTTTTCCCCCCAACTTTTTTTCAATCCCTTTTTTTTCGTCTTTTCTTTCTTCTAAGAAAAAAGAAGAAAATGAATTCAGATGAATGCAAATCCAGGTATGTTTTTGAAGAGGGGAACAACATACCCATTTGGCGTAAAACGTGTCCTTTAAACCAAATCAAAACAATGCTATGGTGTCTATAAAATAGTTCAAAATCCCCAATAACACATCATATCCTAAGATCTTTTCAACTTCCTCACAGTTCACTCCACAACAATCAGAATTCCTTGTGCTTGCCGCTCGCCCGCCGCCAGGATCAACGCTCACCTGATCAAAGCAGTACTCTTCTGATACTTCTGAGACCGTCCTGATATACACAAAGTACTGCGTCTCTCTCTCCCCCCTCACACCTGGGCGAGTGGCGGGCAGTAATTGGCTGGTTTTACTGCGTACACTACCTGTGGCTCTGCATGTTCGGGGGCCTCGGCGGAGAGAGGCAGGAGGGGCCCCGACAATAAGGACAGCTGCGGCCCCTGACTGTGTGCTGGTTTTTTTTCTCCCCTTCTTCTTTTTTTACTTGTGAGGTGGTTTTTTTGTGAGAGCTTAAAGAAGTGAAGTGGGGAGTGATTTCTTTGAAGAACGGCCCGACTGAAGATTTGCTGATCAAAACCGCGCCAAAGCAGAGGTAATTTACAGGGCCCTGCAGGAGGCCCCTAAAGCAGGGCCCGGATGGGGAGGGCGGGTTTGTCTTTTGGAGCTGTTTACAGTGAACACTGAGCAGCGATCGCAGGGTGATCTGGACCAATGAAGAGCCACATCTCAAAGCTTCTTTCTCACTGCAAAATGTTCTATACTAACTTTATTTATTAATGTTTTTTTTATTTTTTTTAATCAAAAAGAACACAATTCAAATGTACAGACAAAGAGAAGTAAAAAACAATAAATATGATACAATAAATAAAATAAATAGAATTGATGAAATAGATAAAATAAATGAATAAAATGAATAAAATGAATAAAATGAATAAAATGAATAAAATAAATAAATAAAATAAACACATATATTAAAATAAATAATACATATAAAATATAATAAAATACAATAAAATTAAAACTTTAAAAAGTCAAAACTGGGCTACAGAAGACAGATTGGGTAAAAAGAAAATAAAAATTTAGGAAAAGTAAGGCATCCTAGAAAAAAAAAATAACAATAAAAGGAAAGGTTAAGGCACACAATGTCCATGATACGAGTCCCATTTGATTTAATTTATGAAAAAGTTGTCCATTTCCATGTTGAGTCCATTTGTGAATTTTTTCCATAGTCCGTATGTCAGGTATAGTGTCGGTTTTACTTTACTAACTTAAACGTATGTGTCATTTACTTTTATAAAGTACTCTGGTGGGAGGGACTTTGTCTTGTCTGTGTGTTGTGAGAGTAACTATTATAGATCGTCTTTTGTATTGTATGTGTGATGTTTTGTCTTTTGTGTTATTTCTTTAAAATGAAATGGCACATTGCAATCAAATCTTCAAACAACGGAATACATTTCTACAACAGCAGGTGGCGCTGGTGGCTAAACGGCACAGAGGGGACTTTTGTAAATAAACCAGTTTAAAAAACCCTACATAATGGTCAATAAATAGCCCTGATCCCAGCATGAGTGCATAAAAGTGGCACATAAATTGACAAAACGGACTGGATTATTACAGCTTTTGGCCAAAGAAAGATGCACTTGAGTTTGGATTTTACACAAAGCGGAGAAAACAGCAGCGCGTTATCGTCACAGATAAAAGATACTCGCTGACAGATGCTTGATTTAAAGTGGAGTTAAAAGCGAGTGAAAAGATACATTTGTGTATCGAGCGCTACTTTTGTGCCGACTGGAGACACAGATTTGACAAATAAATCCTCCAAACACCACCTTCTTTATAGACCGTTCCATGACCGACATGACACGCAGCATGGTACTAATGTAAACCTTCTTTCCCATTCATTTTAATCAGGCAGGAACATTTGTAGAGAGACAAACTTGATACATTTGCTAAAGATCAGCCTATTCATGATTAACAGTCAATATATAACTAACTCTACTCAATGTCTATTCATTAAGTGCAGTTATGTATTGATTTAGTTTCTTCTTCAACTGCACCATAAAATGCAAGGCAGTGATTGGTGGATTGACACCAAATATCAATCAATAGTGACAGAGGTATCGAAAAGTCTAGATTCTCATGCTAAAATATTGATACTTCAATTGGTAGGATCGCTCCTGTGCCACCGGCTCCTAGACTGACAGAGTTAAAGGTGTTCGCCATGGTCAACTGGTCGGTACTAGATCAGACCCCGCTTGCTCACAGAAGTCAGAATTGGCTCCAATATGGCGGCCCCGGCCCTCGTGGCGGCCCAAAAAGACAATAATTATGTGGCGGCCCTCGATACGCTTCAGACACTGGGTCAGGGGTTAGGGTTAGGGACAAGAGAGCGGATTTGGACCCAAGAGAGAAAATGATTGCCTGAGCTCCATCAGCGGGACCGGTCTTGGTCGCCGTCATGTTGGGGCCAGTAACTTCCTTTTCGGTCGCCGCCATATTGGAATTCTGACTTCCGTGAGCCAGCTGGGGTCTGATCTAATGCCAACCACGGTCAATTGTGTGCCTCCACTCTGTAGCCCCGCCCCCGAGGCCAGTAGAATTAGGCCTTAAGTCAGTGTGTCATTATGTTTCACAGTTGATCTTGTGTTGACGTCCCAAACACTCTCACTGGGGTTCACATCTGGAGTTCCTGCTTCTCCTTAAATGTTTTCTCTGGTCGATGCCAATGATTTGATCCTTCTCAAACACACTGACATCTTTTCCATGACCAGGGGATTTGTCTTTCCACATGGTTGTTTCAGAAATGAGATGCCTCTCACTGCATCCGTTGGGTTTAAGAGAAGACACGGCGAGGACACAGATAGGACACAGAGAGGACACAGAAAGGGCACAGAGAGGACACGAGGACACAAGGAGACAACGAGGACACAGAGAGGATACAGCCAGGACACAGAGAGGACACAGCCAGGAAACAACAAGGAGACAACGAGGACACAGAGAGGACACAGCCAGGACACAGAGAGGACCCAGAAAGGGCACAGAGAGGACACGAGGACACAAGGAGACAACGAGGACACAGAGAGGACACAGAAAGGACACAGAGAGGACACAAGGAGACAACGAGGACACAGAGAGGACACAGCCAGGACACAACAAGGAGACAAGGAGGACACAGAGAGGACACAGCCAGGACACAGAGAGGACACAGAAAGGGCACAGAGAGGACACGAGGACACAAGGAAACAACGAGGACACAGAGAGGACACAGAAAGGACACAGAGAGGACACGAGGACACAAGGAGACAACGAGGACACAGAGAGGACACAGCCAGGACACAGAGAGGACACAGCGAGGACACAACAAGGACACAGAGAGGACACAGCCAGGACACAGAGAGGACACAACGAGGACACAGAGAGGACACAGCGAGGACACAACAAGGAGACAACGAGGACATAGAGAGGACACAGCCAGGACACAGAGAGGACACTGCGAGGACACAGTAAGGACACAGCGAGGACACAGCGAGGACACGAGGACACAACAAGGAGACAACGAGGACACAACAAGAAGACAACAAGGACACAGAAAGGACACAGCCAGGACACAGAGAGGACACAGCCAGGACACAGTGAGAACACAGCGAGGACACAGTGAGGACACAGCGAGGACACAGTGAGGACACAGCGAGGACACAGTGAGGAGACAACGAGGACACATAAAGGACACAGCCAGGACACAGAGAGGACACAGCCAGGACACAGTGAGAACACAGCGAGGACACAGTGAGGATACAGAGAGGACACAGCGAGGACACGAGGACACAACAAGGAGACAACGAGGACACAACAAGTAGACAACGAGGACACAGAGAGGACACAGCCAGGACACAGAGAGGACACAGCCAGGACACAAGGACACAACAAGGAGACAAGGAGGACACAGAGAGGACACAGCCAGGACACAGAGGGGACACAAGGACACAACAAGGAGACAACGAGGACACAGAGAGGACACAGTCAGGACACAGAGAGGACACAAGGACACAACAAGGACACAGAGAGGACACAGACAGGACACAACAAGGAGACAACAAGGACACAGCGAGGACACAGTGAGGACACAGCAAGGACACAGGTTCATGCAGGGACATGCACCCGGTGTTCTGGACAGGAATGCGGAGTGGAATATGACCACAAAACTATAAATAAATAAAAGACAAGCTTCGACAAACAAAGGAAACCACAAGTGCAATAAATGATTTACAAAGCAGAAGAAAGCAGCCGCAGGTGAAGTAAAACAGAGTTTACTGTTCCGTCCAAAATAACATTCACAATATTTGTAAAATGTCAGTGTGTTGTGCGGTGGAAGGTACGAAGTTCATGATTAGAAATTAGATTTACAGTTTTGCCCTGGTAACTTTTGGCCACTTTTTCATCGCCAAAATATATGTCTAATCCATAGAACCTCTACTCTTTGCCGAATGTCTCTCCCCTTTTTTTCGCTGTATCTGTCCGCCTGAAGCCTATTTAAAGCCGGGAGTAATAACACTGCATGATTACGTTAATGTCATTCCGTATTTTTGGGCATTTTTTGTTAAGAATTTGTAATTATTTGATCGTGTTGTACGTATAAACAGTAAAAGCCGCTAAAATCAAGAGAAATGTTCTGAATTCAAATGAATGAAGGCGTTTGGCCGTTTGGAGCGTGTCACACAGAGCTGTCATTAGCCATGGCTGGAATGTGGTTCTACAGTGTAAAATGTCACACATGTTTGATAGACATATATATTTGTTCTATTTTGAATTTTTGTTGTTGATTTTTGCAGTGTACATTTTAGCTGTGTTTTTTTCCGTTTAAACATTCAAAATAAAAATAAAAACGTTTAAATTTGAATAGATGCTGTGAAATTTACTGTGAAAATCTGTGCATTGAATATTCAAAAGGTGATTTTTTAATTTTGAAACTGCAAAACACAGTGAAAATTTTCACTACAAAGGCAAAAAAAAAAATACAATTTAGAGGCATCAATTTGAACGAGTAGTTCATAAACATAAATGTAAGGGGGACAAAAATTATATTTCCTCTAAAAAATAAGGCATTTTATGTGTAAAATGGCCAAAAATGTAATATATTTGAGGCACATAAATCCGAAAAATTAAATGTCTTACTTAATGTATAGACGGGAAGAAAATTACATAAGAAATTGTGGATATCTTGATTAGTTTTTTTAACGGTTGCCTGTGGTGACTCCCTTTAAAAATAAAAATGAATCAAACACTGTAGAGTTACGCATGTAAGTGTTCACTATACACCAATTATATAAACGCATAACATTATTTGTGATATTCTGATGTTTATCCCAGATTTGCCTTTGAAATCATCGAATGTTCACTTCACTTTTCGCTTTCAGAATTTAGAATGTATTTGTTTAAACTTTTGCACGTCAACGAT
>NW_027315779.1:27532388-27554888 GCF_026437365.1 Eucyclogobius newberryi
TGAAATATAAGAAGTTACTAATATGTCAAAAATAATGATACTCCTGTTTCTACTTCAACTCAAAGGGTTTATGTTTATATTCCAGCAATTCTTGAGGATATGTGGTAAGTATTACACAGTTTGACTTAAAATAAACATGTTAAAGTGGTTTGGATTATAATATTCATTGTGATCGTTTCTCTCTCTCTCGCTTAATTAATAGACTCATAATTAGAATTAGAATCATCAACACAGACTTATTCTACATTTTGAATCATTATGAGATGATGGTTGGATCATTCCCCAAATAAAAACCCAAATGAATTCAGAAAAACATTTATACCTTCATTAATGTGAGCTTTCGTTGCACAAATCCACTTCTCGTCGATCTGGAGCTGTGTAAATCTGGCAAAAGGCCTCGTCTTTCTTCTGCCCTCGATCATTTGTACGTCCCGGTGCAAAACTATTCCAGTCCGCCCCCTTCACTGCCAGTGTGGAGTGTGGTGGTGCATGCTGGGATAGCGTGTGCAGGAGCTCTTTAGGTTTTCCAACATGTGTCCGGGAAATCAAACACAAATGAGACCAAAACATCTGTATTTTGTTTCATCCTTTACAGCTAAAAATACTTCAACGACCAACAAATACTTTCCACTTCTCCCTTTTTCTTCTTTTTTAATGTTTTGACGTGTGGTGCGCAAACAAAAGATCTTTTTAACGTTATTATTTTAGCATGTTTATGGTGACATGTTGCCTACGTATTTTGTTTTGTTCCCTTTGAGCAAAAAAATAAGATACAAGTATAGAACAGTACAGTATATAGATAAAAATGATCTTAATCAAGTTTATAATTTGATGCTTTAACAGTTCTCCAAATCTGACTAAATTACTTTGAACATTTTAGATTTTGTAATACTTTTAACTTTAGGGGAAGCCACTCACTGCATCCAGTCGGAGGAGAGAACCTACTGTATTTGCTTAATTCACTCCAAGTAGTGACTTTTATTTTTATTTTTGGACAGGAAGTGTATTTAAAAAAGGAGACGACAGAGACATGTTCATATTGGAATGTGAAACGTTTATTGTAAAGACACTGAGGGAGTTGCCACCACGTTCTGTTTCCAAGGCACTGTGTCTTTCCCGTCCGCCGCCTCATCTGTGGAACTACACGGCTATCGGCTACCACCAGGCTAACGCTCCCTGCTGACACAAGCTAACGCGCTACGCTGCACACTTTCACACGGACTATACAACAACAAATAGCAACACTGTACAAATATGGAGGACTCGTCGACCTCTGACCTCTGCGACAGGAACTATGGCTTTGTTTAGTTAAATAAGTGGTGAAGCGATGAGTGGATGACAAAAGCACTACAGACTAGCTTTGACTACCTCTGTTTGATTAGCCTATGTTTGGATTAGCCTATGTTAGCCGCCGCCGTGTTTGTAATGATAGCTAGCTGGATAGTTAGCAGGTAGGGCATCCGGTGTAAAACAATGTCTCATCACTATTAAAATGAGGCAATCAAAGTTGATGTTATAGGCCCTTTGCACGATAGCACGCGGCTAGTTCCTGTGGTCTCCAAAGTGCTGATCTTCACTTCCTGTTACGTTCATTCTCGATGGGGAATTAGCCGAGTCTTGCTAAAGTAAATTAATATTTAAAGATCCCGGAGCAGAGAGTGACTTACAGATGGACAATCACTTGCAGCAGATTAAAATTTTTAATTTGTGATATAAATACATCAGCAGGGAATCTTAAAGGAGCTGTACCTGATTTGAAACAGGTGAAACTAGTTCATTTACCCAATTTTTCGCTCGTAATAAAGTCAAATCTGTTTCGCCCCAGAACAGATGGATTGTTAAAACATCTATTCAGGTGAAAATGAGACTACAGCACTTTCTCTGTGTCTATTTACAGAGCCGTTTATTCTCTGAGAAACGGTATGTGCACCATTAGCATGCTAATGTTTGTTAGCATAACTCGCTCACATCTGGAACTTACTCTCCACTTTGTGCTGATGAACTTTTTATGCTAATTCCTCATGGAGAATGAATGGAACGCACTTTTAAAGCAACCGGAGTCAGACGGTATCGTGAAAAGGGCCTAAAGGGATCGGCAAAAAAACATTTAAGACATGCTAATTTTGAAATGGCAAAAATAACAACAGAATTTGATTTAAAGGAAATGTACGCAAATAAAATTGGTTTGACTGTCACTTTTTTTTGGAATAATTTTTAATGGCCGAAAAGTTTACAACTGACATGTAAAAAATCAAGCAAATATTCTTTATGTTGACATTTTTAAAGTTTAATGGGCTTAAATTTTGAATTTTTTGGGCTGTGCAAATATCATTGTGAAAAGATCTTGCGCCAAATTGAGAAAAGAAAGCTCCATTCACGTCATCTTCGATTCGGAGTGGTCAGCTGGTCTGTAGTGCTTAAAGTTGACCTCTAAAAGCAGTGGAATACACAAAAGGTGAGGCTAAAACACGTGTATGAGTCTATATCTAAAGCTGTGCGCTCACTGACAGGACATGAAACTGAAACACGACTGTATTCATCGAGAAACACCAAAGGAAAAAGTGACCGTATGACATGACATCATCCTGCCGTCCCACAATCCCTTTGGTCTCTGCAGAGTAGCGAGCGATTACGCCCTGACGACTACGTTATGAAGCTAGCGCGGTTGCATAAAAACCTGGTCCAGTTACGTCAGAGAAGTGTTGCAGTAAATGTACTTTGTATTTGGTCCTTCATAAGAAACATTGGACGGGCAGTACGCGAGCCACCACATCCAATAAATATTTATGTATAGTACTGTAGTTCTTTACTATTGGGACGTCCACACCTTATTCTACACTTATTATTCTTAAAAATCCCCAGACCGCCTGTATTCAAACAGGAGTTTGGATTTCAATAACTGAGAAAATGAAAATATAATCAAAAATCCACTTGATAAAAACAAAGCCATTCGCTGTTCCTCTTCCTCCCTTTTCTTAACAAATGTGTCTCCTTCAAAATATTGTCATTTGAAACATATTCACCATGACACTAATTGGACAACGCCAAATCATGACCACGTCTTACACTTAATGAAACGTAAAAACACTATCTATGCATTCACACTCATTGGCAAATCATAAATAAACATCATCGTACGGGACAGTATTGAAACGCCCGGAACTTTGCCAGCGCAAATCAGTGGTCTTAACATAAGTTTAATCAGAAGAAGGCAAAAAATCACATCCCAACGCATAAGAGCGCATGGTGGCAACACTTAAGGAGAAAACAAACAAACAAACAAATCCAAAAAATAAAATCGTAAAAAGAAAGAGCGGCGACATGTGGAGAAATACAGTAACGTTTGCAGTAAAAATCAGGCATGCTCTAAGTTCTAATCTCTAAACCTGGAAAACACATTCAAAAAGCTAAATAGGCATCCACACATCTTTAACAATGACAAAATATCGACAAAAACAAAACAAATAAGGCAAAAAAACACAAGCACTGTTGGTAATGCGGCGGGTTCTGACCGTGTCCAAACCAATGCCATTTCATTTTGGAATCAGAGAAATTGGAATTTACGCGAAAAATCATTCTTCGTTTGGGTTTAGTTGGAGGTTACCGCCACCTACTGGGCTGGAGTGTAATGTAATGTACAGCTGTAAACGCAAGTCTATAACTAAGAGGTTTTTGTTTTGTTTTTCAATTTAAACCAACGATCAATGCGTCAAATGATCAGTTCTCCTTTTGGGTTTGGCTGGAGTTTGACAAGCCATCTTCATATGTATTACTGCCACCTAGTGCACTGGAGTGTGAATTGTAGATATTGATCGAGGATATGCCTTATTATCAATGCACGCAACGGCAAGGATAATTACATGTATTGTATTTAAAGCCGAGTTTTTGTGTGTTACTTTTCCCCGGCAGTTAGAAAGTAAAAGTACTGCCGGTCCTACAACTTATCAATGCATGCGGATTTCTCTTACGTGATAACTTGTTGTTCTTTTGGATTTAGCTGGAGTTGCACAATCTTCACCATCTTCCAATGCATTACCGCCACCTACTGAGCTGGAGTCAATGGCGCCTGTGTCTCTATACTCCAGCAAATGCTACACGTCGCTACATGCTACAAGCTGTTGCATTGTATTACTCACAGCGCTTCATGGTCAAAATTCACAGTGACGCGTTCTTTGACTTTTATTATTAACTGTTATTAATAATATTGGGTGGCGGTGGCATTTTTACGCAAACGTTCTTTGTCATGTTGTTGATGTCTATTTTGACATTAAATGTAGTCGTTGTGGCAAATGGAAAAAAACACTGGTACAAATTGGAAGTTTTCAAATATTTTTTTCCGACCACTTCAGTTTTTAATTCTAAATGTTCAAAAACAGAATCACGATAAAAATGCAGTTACATTTTGCAAAATGAAAACATTAGTTTGGACAAAGCCTTTCAGAAAGCTGTTCAAAGTGTAAGTGGTATTTGTCCTGTTGAACTTTATTTCCCAAACTTGTTTCTTGGTTTTGAGTGAACATTTTAAAAGGAACTAAGGCATGTGCAGGCTGTTACAGATCGTTCTAGTCAGAAAATAACCCATGTTCTATTTACAGATTTGCTGGAATGGTTCGATGCACTGCAGGAAAGGAAAATCCCAAAAAGCTATATTGTCTTGAAGTCTGAATATTAATTGTTTTTTTTTAAGTTGTAATTTCCTTTGGCCTTTAATTTATTTGACAGGCACCAAAGTGTTATTTTTGGTCTAGAGTTATTCATTTGAACCACAAAATTAGCCAATTTATTATTTCCCATTGCAGCCGATCCAAAATATCTTGTCAAATATTCTTGTCGAATCATTTAATAAATCAAAACTAATCAGATCTACTAAAATATTTCGTTATTTGATTCACTTTAACCATTTTTAATTTCCTTTTTCCGCAGTGTTTGAGATTTGCCGGAAAGGTACGGCACGTGACATTGCTTCGAGGTTTCAGTGACAGTGACCCCTCCCACCTCGTTTGCCCCACCCCCCTGGCCCCGCCTCTTCCTGTTTGCCGCGTTACGCCTTGCTCTCGTTGCCGTTGGCCTGGGGAGCCTCGCTGGGCACCGTCTTCACTTCGGGGGTGGTGGCGTTGTTTGGTTCAACCGTGCCGTTCTTCACCTCTCCATCGACTTTCGTGGCATCGTCTTTCACCGTTTTACCGCTGTAGCGAAAAGAAAACAGTCAGAGAAAGAAAAAAGACAGTTACATTTAGTGATAAGTAGAAGTTTTAAAGCCAAGTCCACGGGTGTCTTAATGTTTTGTACGTTATCCGTCTTATTTTTGTTGTATTTTTTAATCTATAGACACATAGTTCCAATGGCGGGTACAGGATGGGACATTGACTGCATTTTCAATAGGGGAGTTAGCATTAGCCGCAATGACACAGATAACAAAAAACAACAACCATACAATACGTTTTGGGGACTAAAAACCCTTCAACCACACGAGAGTAACAACAGAGCAACTTTAAAATATTGTTGCATTGTAGGATAATTTTGCGTAGTTTATTGA
Source organism: Eucyclogobius newberryi (assembly GCF_026437365.1). NCBI lineage: Eukaryota > Metazoa > Chordata > Actinopteri > Gobiiformes > Gobiidae > Eucyclogobius > Eucyclogobius newberryi. The sequence continues at coordinate 27,537,925 of NW_027315779.1, forward strand.
CGTAGCGATTAGCATAAAAGCTAATCAGAACATGATACCGTCTCTTAAATATAATGTTAAACTGGACAAATCACACCAAAAAGTAATCCAAATTTTATGATGATTTAGAGTGTTTGGTTATGCAAACTTCAGTTATCTAGTTAGATCTAGTTTGATATCTGTGCAGCCTATAGATGTCAAAGTGTGTGTATGAAAATGAATCAAAATAGAAGGTTTGTATTGGTACCAGGCGTCATGCTTTGCACTTGAAGGTTACTCTTTACTCCAGCTATAGTTTGACTAATTGACATTATTTCAGATTTAAACAGTTTTGATTTATTTTCTTTTATATGTTTTAATCAGTGGTGGAAGTACAAAAGTAAAAGTTCTGTACTTAAGTAACATCTATATTCTAATCTGTATTTAAGTACATTTTACAGGAGATACTTTTTACTTTTACTTCACTATCTAAGAGCAGGAATCTGTAACTTTTGCTGCTCTACTTTTTGAAATGGACTGAAAAGTAAAAACAAAAAATCTTACGGTTTTATATTTTTAAGGTGCACTTAGATACTTTTAATATAGTAATGTAATACTTGAATATTGTTTTGCTGTACTTTTTCTGAAGTAACAAAATTAGTTTTAATATTTTTTTCATGCTGGTTGTTTTCAAAGTGCATTGTAAATAAAGTACATAAAGTAATAAATTGTATGGTAAGGAAAGGCTTGCTAGCTAGCTCTGGGATTAGCCTAGATATAGGAGCAAGAAAATGCTAACTCCATCGCGCTAACCACTCTGACCATTGATATTTAACATAACTTAGCCTGATCATTGCTGCTAAGTTACGTTCTACTAATATACCATACAAGCATAGTGCCAATTACAATTACTATACATTACAAATACACTAAAAGTACAACGACACTATTTACAAATTGTTAGCGTAGCAAAACACCCATCTACCCGCGGACTTGACCGTCGTTATTCAGATTTACTCTCATCAGTAAAGCAGAAAAACAGTAAAAAGCCAAAGTGAGGAGGTGAAAACATGCTGGATGCTTTGGGGGAATGTTTTTCCCCATGTGGAACAGAAAGCATTTCACACATAATGGGATAAAGTGCCCTATCCGCACCAGACATCAAATAGCGAGTACATGGATGTCACAGCTATTTCCGGGGAACAAAGGCTGCGGGATGAGACGGCAGCGGTACAGTAGAGCACAATGCACGGAGCCGACAACAACTGCGCCCGCAATGTACGCGGGAATTACACGCCGTCTGCTGCCCGCCGCGCCAACAAAGGGAGCAGACTTCAGCACTTAAGAACGCCATTGTTAGCGTCCCGGGCCTTTGTCGCTGTACATTTGTGCTTCTGTGGTTTTCTGAAACAGGTGTGAGAGGAGAGCGCTTGTAAATCTGTTGTCTTGTTATGCACTACGGGTGATTATGGGAGCTATTGTTAAAGTAGCATGCATTAGTTGTATTGTTATTGGCCTCTAAACATGCTCTTGACTAACTTTGCTTAGGCATCTTATGTTTTAGAATGTGATCTACTGGCAGCAGATATAGGGATGGGGAAAGAAACAAAAGCTAGCTTGCCCGATATGCTAATAATATAAGCATCTGATTGAAAGTAACACATTTTGATGGCAGGAACGCTCAGAATGTCTCTGGCGATGATTTATGGACTTGTAAAGATTTCTTTCTTTGACGTCACAATATTGGGAATGAGTTTTTGTGCGGCACAAAACTCCTTCTCCTTTGTTATAACCACAATTTGGTATCTGAGGAGTCAATGTAGTGAAACAGTGATGTGCTGAGTTTGATTTGAATAAACTATGGGCCTAAAACAAGTGTGTTCTGTTGTTGTGCGTCGGTGCTCTTGCTAATCCACTCATGTTGTTTTAGTGATGTTTTTCATTGCTTGAGGACAGACCTACACCTGCTTATTGTATAGCATTGTATTGTGTTAATCTGTCAACATAAAAGACTAATAAAAGCTCAGTCAAACACATTTATTTTGCTTGTTTATTTGATATTTTAATGATTATGTTACTGTGTTCAGCAACGCAAAGGGATTGTGGGCAAACGATATAGGTTATACAACAATGCTAACTATTGGTAACGCAATAGTAATGTAACGCTTTACTTTTGTAACACAGTAGTGCAGTAATTTAACATGTTAGTTTTCAGGGCAGGAACAAAGTAACGTAACAAGCTGCTTTTAAATCAACGCTACCCTTCACTTGTCCTCTCAGTCTTAGTTCATACTTCTTTTTCCAGCTCTCAAATTGTCTTCACTTGGAAAACCAACCAACTTCAATGCAAGTATTGTTTTAGCATCATTTGAACTGCCCCAAACCTCAGTGTGCCAGCAGCTCTCCTTGTCCTTGTGCCCTCTACCACCATTTGTTCAACAGGAGATTTTTTCCATATAACTACAATATTAAAAGTGTTTTTAATGTCTCAGAATGAATTTAAAATGTTTGATCAATTCTCACTTTAAGACTTTTAAAGCAAATGTGAGAAGGGAAAACACATTAATTTGAGTTGCTGTCTGGGGCCGCCTTATTAAAACGTGCTCTAACATTATTATTGGCCTTCTGAAAATACTTCTACCGGATTTTAAAAAATTGAATGTGGCTTCAGATTGTCAGGGCACATTTTGAACCATCTGGCCTTCAAGAGTTCAGCTGCACACCGTAAAACTACTTTGGGAGACATAATTATAACTAGTAAAATAGTGGGCCTGTTGCCTTGTTAACTTTTGCAGAAAGCAATAACATGTTTATTGGGAGGAAAACTTGGTTCAACAACTAAACTTGTTTCAGTAGACAACTTGTTGAGCCTTCTCCCATTGACAGGGAGGAAGACAAAGTATGTTTTAGTGAAGGTTGTATTACTTTCCAGAACATTTTGTATGGAGATTGCTTTTCCTATTTTTGGGAGTGTTTCCTTTTAATCCACTAATTCATCAGCCTAAATCATCAACAAATAAAACAATAGTAAAACTCCTTCTAGGTATTAAGATCTGGAAATGCATTTTTAAGGTGAGCCGTTAGATTCATTTGGGATATTGTTACTTTAAAATATATATATATATATATATGTTTTTTTTTTTTTTTTTTTTTTTACTCATAGGAGCTCAGCTCTTAAAGTAGAACAAAGAACCAAGAGTTTTACAGATCGTACAGAAAGGATTCGTTGATGTCTAATTCTAAAGCTGGATTTTACAAGCGGGAGAAAATGGATGGATCGAGTTTTGATTAATTTGTATTTATTTTGTATTTATTTCATTGCATTTTCTTTTGTTTCTATGTCAAGAAAATGAAGCCAGAAATTTAAATCTGCTGGCTATAAACCTTTTTTCAGATTTACTTCCCTTTTTTTTTTACATAGGAAATGTGTAATCTATACACTTAAAGTACCTGATTTTAAAGTCTTAAAATGTGAACAAGATAACTTATTCATTTTGAACTCTGCAATGAGCTTATAAGCACCTTTCACATCTCTCTGAACTCAAAGCGATTTTTACCACCACGGTAAAGCTAACAAACATTAGCATGCTAATCCCGCGCTTCCTGCTTAGCAGAGAATAAAACGCTCAATAATTAGATAAAGAGAAAGCACTGCGGTCTCATTTTTACCCAAATAGATGCTTTTAAAACATAACTGCACAGGGGTAAAACAGATATTACTTAAAAAAAATCAGGCACAGCCTCTTTAAAATTCTTCCTATCTACCTGAAGCGTGGCAAACAATAAAGTGTTTCAGCAACATTTCTACTTAGACTCCATATTCATAGACCTTATAGAGAACCTTCTTGCTGTGAGAGAAGCTGTGCCTGTGTCCATCTCGTTCTAAATCTAACCCCATTTTAGGGCGCATTCACACACGGTCCAAATTTAGCCCAGTTTAGTCCGAATGTACTTAGATCGGCCCTGTTCTAGTCCTGGTTTACTCCCGTTCTAATCCTGGTTTACTCCTGGTCTAGTCCTGGTTTACTCCCGTTCTAGTCCTGGTTTACTCCTGTTCTAGTCCTGGTTTAGTCCTGTTCTAGTCCTGGTTTACTCCCGTTCTAGTCCTGGTTTACTCCTGGTCTAGTCCTGGTTTACTCCTGTTCTAGTCCTGGTTTACTCCTGTTCTAGTCCTGGTTTACTCCTGGTCTAGTCCTGGTTTACTCCTGTTCTAGTCCTGGTTTACTCCTGGTCTAGTCCTGGTTTACTCCTGGTCTAGTCCTGGTTTACTCCTGGTCTAGTCCTGGTTTACTCCTGGTTTACTCCTGGTCTAGTCCTGGTTTACTCCCGTTCTAGTCCTGGTTTAGTCCTTTTCTAGTCCTGGTTTACTCCTGGTCTAGTCCTGGTTTACTCCTGTTCTAGTCCTGGTTTACTCCTGGTTTACTCCTGGTCTAGTCCTGGTTTACTACTTTTCTAGTCCTGGTTTACTCCTGGTCTAGTCCTGGTTTACTCCTGGTTGTTCTCCTGGTCTAGTCCTGGTTTACTCCTGTTCTAGTCCTGGTTTACTCCTGGTCTAGTCCTGGTTTACTCCTGGTCTAGTCCTGGTTTACTCCTGGTCTAGTCCTGGTTTACTCCTGGTTTACTCCTGGTCTAGTCCTGGTTTACTCCCGTTCTAGTCCTGGTTTAGTCCTTTTCTAGTCCTGGTTTACTCCTGGTCTAGTCCTGGTTTACTCCTGTTCTAGTCCTGGTTTACTCCTGGTTTACTCTTGGTCTAGTCCTGGTTTACTACTTTTCTAGTCCTGGTTTACTCCTGGTCTAGTCCTGGTTTACTCCTGGTTGTTCTCCTGGTCTAGTCCTGGTTTACTCCTGTTCTAGTCCTGGTTTACTCCTGGTCTAGTCCTGGTTTACTCCTGGTCTAGTCCTGGTTTACTCCTGGTCTAGTTCACCTTTATATTTCAGAGTTTCGTCCAAGTTTTGTCCCCATTTTGACGCTGTCGTGTCAAGCGAGACAAACTCCACTCCAGACAAAATCCAAAACAACCGCCCGACTCTTGACACTCCTGCTCCGCCCGAGTCCGAGCGGCGCTTGGATCGGGCGCTGGACTCGCGAGGAGGTGCTGAAGTCGCTCTCCTCGACACGTTTGCTGACAGAAAAAGCCGGCGTGCTCATCACGTCCGCCCGAGCGAGATGGAGACGGACGACCGGAGGCGGGTAAAGGAGAACGCGCCGGTGATTGTCAGTAAGACTCCTTCATCCGTCATGAGTCCAGAGAAGCGTCGTCATGGAGCCCGTCTGACAGAACCGTCTGACAGAACCGTCTGACAGAACCTTCAGGGCCAACGAGAACTCGAGCAGAACAGACCGGGGATTTTCAGAAGACGCTACAAAACAGGTATTTACCCATCTTTTTTAGCGGTAGTTTTTGTCCTCGCCCTGTTCGGTAACCCGGACGATGTGTTGTGTTGTCGCGGTGGCTTCAACTGACGCTCGGTTTGAATGTATTTGGGCTTTTTCACAGATTTTATTTTGAAAAAGGGAAGTCAAATTGAAAAGTCTCAATTCAAAGTGTAAAGATTTAAGATGCACAGATTCACTCACTTGGATCGATAAATTACGATTTTGGATTAAGAAAAATAAATAGATCTATGTTTACTACAAAAGTCAGCAACTGAAAAAATGTCAACATATTTTTCTGGGATAAAAAAATTAAATGAGAAATATTGAAAATACAGAACGTGATGAAACAAAGTCTTCCGTCAGTATTTTGAGGTGGTACCAGAGCATGCAGCGTGACATGGGATGGGATGGGTGCGTATGTTAAAAATGACTGATGTTCATACTCATTTTGACTCGCGGTGCTCTGGGGGGCGAGCTCTTCCGTGGCCCCGCCTTCTACGGGACAGCTGTTTACTGGTTGGACGTTAGCGACAGGAGGAGGAGGGCTGCTGATTGGTTCGGGGGGACTTTTGGGGGGCTGGGCTTCACTTAGGTCAACCAGGGCTCCCACTTCGGGCTGCGGGGTCGAGCCGGGAGAGTTCTGGGGGGCCGGGGCGGCTTTAGCGGGGCTAGTGGTTAGCGTGGTGCACTCGCTAACCGGGCTGCTCTGTGCCGTGCTATAACTCTCGGCTACGGAGTTAGCGGCGGTGGAGGAGGGGAGCAGGGCAACGGTGGGGGCGGAGGAGTCGTGGGAGGCGGGCCTGTGCGGGAGAGGGGGTGGGGTGGGGAGGGGAGGGGCAAATACAGGGGTAAAAGGGTAAAGCATAGAAGGGAGGGGGAGGGTGCAGGTGTCGTTAGAAGACAAAGTGAGTGCAAATCAAAAAAGAAAAGGTGTACAGTCAAAAATGTTTGCAACACAAGACATAATAAAACAAATATTGGAACTTAAAGGTGGTAGGTTAGCATTTAGGTTAATATGTAGCATAGCATTGTGTTAAAACATCTATGATACATTTAGAAGCGTGTTTTGTAGAGCGTGGCCTGGACAAAATAACATGATCTGGTGAAATGTTTTCTTTAAAAGGGGCTGTACCAATTTTAAAGTTAAATATCCAGAAAGTGTTCACAGTGTGTCACTTTTTCCACATTTTGTTGTCACAGCCTTGGCCCCAGTCTGAGGTCCGGAGCCTCTGGAGCAGGATGTCACTGTACATGTACCTGCGGCATTCATCTTTCCGTTGATCCTGACTAGACTTCCACTTCCTGCGCCTGAAAAACCTCCACAGCCTGATGCTGCCACGCCCATGCTTCACTGTCGGGATGGTCCTGGCCAGAGGAGGGGCGGGGCCTGGTTTCCTCCACACAGGACATGTCCAAGCAAAGAGTTCAACCTTTGCTTCATCAGGCCAGAGAAGATAGTTCCTCATGGTCTGCGAGTCCTTCAGGGGCCTTTTTACAAATGTGAGGAGTGGCTTCTGTCTGACCACTCTACCACACAGGCCTGATTGGTGGCTGTTCTTCTAGAAGGTTCTCCTCTTTCCACAGAGACACGCTGGAGATCTGTCAGAGTGACCATCAGGTTCTTGGTCACCTCCCTGACTAAGGCCCTTCTCCCTCCATTGCTTCTGTTTGGCCAAGTCCAGCTCTAGGAAGAGACTTCGTTCAAACTTTTTTCAATTTCTGGATGATGGAGGCGATTGTGCTCTTAGAAACCTTCACTGCGGCTGTTTCCGTCCCTTCTCCAGATCTGTGCCTTGTCTCTGAGGTCTTCCTGTCTTGGTTTGTGCTCTGACATCACTGTTTACTGTGGGACCTTCTATAGACAGGAGTGAGCTTTTCAAATCGCGTCAAATCAACTGACTTTACCACAGATGGACTCCAGTCAAGCTGTAGAAGCATCTCAAGGATGATCAGGGGGGAAACGATGTCCCTGAGCTCAGTTGTGAGTGTCATGGCACCTCATCATTGTCAATTTTTTTTTTTTTTTTTTAAATACATTTTAAGAATTTTAACAACCTTCTTTCACATTGTCATTATGGAGTATTGTCCGTGGAATAATACTGAGGTAAGTAATGAATTATTTTTGGAGTAAGGCTGTAACAGAACAAAATGTGGACAAATGCGCAACATAAACTCTTCTTCTTTAGTTTTTTAAGATGGTAAAATTAGGTACAGCACCTTTAATTTGAATCTATTGAGTTTTGTAGAAAAAAGTTAATATAAATGCAACTCAATATCTAAATATAAACACAACTTTGCATTTTAATTCATACAAATATTCACAAATAATCTGATAACTACAGTACAATAATCAGATAACCCAATAATTAGATTTGATGTGTAGTGTGTGTTTACAGCAAAAGAGAAATCAGATTTTGTTTAAAAATTGTCACTAAATCAATGGATTTTTTGGAGTAACTTGAATTTTAAAAACATTATTTCAATCTTTAAAATATTCTCTCTTATCTTTGTCTTTGCCACATTTTTTTCTCCATTTTTCCTCACAATTCTTCTTGTCAAAACCTACACAAGTTTGAAGAAATCTGATTACTCACGTCTGATAAAAGAGTTTACACGAAATCTCAATAATTTGACAACTCCACAAATCAGAAAATGATCAGATTTTTGATTTTGTGAACATAGCCAGCGCTGATTCTAAATTAAACGAGACTTCCACTTTTAAATCCAGGTTTAACAGCGCCTAATGCCCAGTTTGTTACTCACTCTGGCTCCGTCAGAGGGGTGGTCTCGTTGGGCTCAGTGGCGCCCCCTTTCTCCTGGTTTGGAGTGTTCTCTTCCTCGGTCCTGACCTCCACAATGGGCTCCTTCGACTCGTCTTTCCTGTCAGTCATAAACAACAGCGTGTTGGTCTTGAACATCTCTTTTCTCTGCACACTGCGGTACTTTATTCATCATTATGTTCATATTTACACCAAACGCAGGGCTAGAAAGTGCCACATACACAGCCCTTTATTCAGAATGACAGTCAGGACTAAACATACATACATTTATTTGTATTATATATTAATTAACATAATTGTTTTTTTCTCTGTGTATCAAAATCTTAAATTAAAAGTTCTTTGTGTAGTTTCCTTACATAAATAGGGAAAGAATTACTGGTATTCCAAGTTTTTTTTTACCATACAATGTTTTCTTTCATAAATAAGGCCTAAATCTGAAACATCAATAGAGCCACAATGAAATATCTTGCTACAGTTTATGGACATACAAGGTACAGACTGTAATTCATTATTGAGTTTTTAAACTACTTAATGATAAACTATAAAATATAACACAAGGACTTTCATAGAGCGCAGTACAAAATAAACACTATTTCACTTATTAACTGACATCAGATCTAATAAATTATGGTTATTAAGTCTTTAAAACAAAAAGCAAGCAACAATTTTGAATTTCCACGCTAGAATTTTAATGTATTTTTTAGATTACGAATGATGGAAGAAATACTATTTTTTGGCCTGAAAATGTTATTTTTGTAACATTTGTGTCAAGTATGTGATGCATCTGTAGATAAAAGGAAAAACGATTGTGGAGTCAACATTTCTGTAATTATTTGACCAGTAAAACCTAAAAATACCGACTTTGCCTTCATAAAAAATACTAAATATCTGTCATAATCTCATAGTAAACAAACAAATGCCGTCAAATCCAATGTCAAATGTTAAAAAACCCGGCTCACATTTGTCTTTGTTGTTTGAGTGCTTTTACTTTGACAAAACCCCCTGGATCTTTCATACTTTGTGACATTCTGAGATGAATCACAGCTTATCTATTGACATCATGAAATCACACTCTGTTCCACTTCACTTTTGGAAACATTCTGATTTAAAACAAACTTATGCAGGATTACTCAAACGAGCACCAATCACTCAAATTACAATTCTGAAGGAAACAAACGAGGAGGAAACGCCGCTGTATCGAGGCTTAAAAGCTCATTCAAGTTTATTTACGCCTCTACGCCTGAAACTCGCTCGTCTCCCGGGACTGTGCCAGCGAGCTCGACTTTCCCGACGCAGGCTTCAGTACGTGACATCTGGCTTTTCTCTTCTCAGCTCCAAATCCACGCGTCTCCTGTGATTTTCTCGCACAGAAATAGCAACTGCGGCGGTTGGAGACACGCGCTCCCATCGGCGATCAACACTCACGTTCTGTTCATACCTGCTGTGAGCTTTTATGTTTGGAATCATTTTACACAACTGGAACGAATGTTAAAGATTAAAGTGAGATTTAAAATGAGACAATATAAGCAAATATTTATATAATCTTTTCTTTTCTTGGTCAGTTTGCACTTTCAAGAGCCAAACTTTTACAACCGATATTATTGTTTCATTGAAGTGACTTTATTCTAAGGTTGTTTTCTACAAATGCGTTTATCTCCATTGAGACAGTCCTTAAAGTAGAACCTACAAACATCAGACTTTACAATCTTGGACTGAACAACATATTGATGAAACGTGCGGAAGGATTTGTTTTACTGAATTTCTTTGCCAAAATTTAAATATTTAAACACATTTTCAGGGAGATCAAGCTAACCTTTCTGTAAAAATGTTGTATTTATTTAATAGCTTAACAAAATTCTCCAATAAACTTTCAGATTTATGCACCAAATATGAGATTTTTATTTTCTTTTTCAACAGGATTTTGACAAAACGTACTAAAGGATTTTTTAAAAATATATATATATATTTTTTTTTGCCAAAATTGGCCAAAATTTGAATTTTTACACACATTTTCAGTGAGAACAATAACTTAAAAACTAAATAAGATATCAAAATGTATTTTATGTACCAAATATGTGCATTGATTTTTTGATTTATTTTTTTCACAAGATTTTGATGAAACATCCTGAAAGATCTGTTTTACTGGGCCAAAATTCGCTATTTTTTTTACACATATTTTCTGTGAGATCAAGTTCAAAAAAACTCAAAAAAAGATATTCAAATTTCTTTCTGTACATTTTTTCAGCTCAGTTCATGTTTCAGATTTATGTAGCAAATATGTGATTTTACACATTAAATGCCTTACTTATAACTGACAACATAACATGAAGTTTATGTATATATATATATATATATATTATATATATATATATATATATATATATATATATACACTTATCATCTCTCGACTTAAAATGACGCAACTGAGTTCAGAAACATTTGCTGAGCGCTCGACTGTACGAGTGGACTCATGATCCGAACACAACAAACTGTCCAAACTGTCCCGGGTTTAGCGCAGCAAACTTACGTGAACGCGGCCTGTCCCTCCTCGATGTCCTTCCCCTTCGCCCCGGGTCCCGCCTTTCCGCAGACGTTGACGGCGAGGCACATGAGCAGGCCGCACTTGTTCAGGAAGAAGCAGGTCACGTCCACGCTCACCAGCAGCAGGAAGAAGACCACGATCAGGATCCCCACGATGGTCCCGGTCCCCAGGCCTGAGCCGTTGTCTACAGGGGGACACAAGGAGACGCAAAAGGGGACAAAGAGACAGCAGAGGGTGGAGTGGAGGTAAGAGGGAGACAAGAGACATGCCGTGGTCAGGACTGAGTGGAAATGTGTGAGTGTTTCTTTGTAATGGGACAACTGTAACAAGCCCTCAAATCCAATCAATTTATTCATTTTTAATCCTCAGGCGTAAAAAACAAAACTCCTCCTGAAGCTATTTTGTGACACAAATATATACACAAATGTACTTCACATTACAAACATTTCAAACAAGAAAAAAATATAGATAAAAAATAAATAAATACGCATTTTCTCAGGATACAAACAGTGAATTCATTTTTGTTTTACCGTTTGAAACACCCCTATGGTGCGGCCCCGGTGGTGGAGTGGTTAGGTCACAGCACACATATGCCGGGCTATTTAATTTGTACAAACTCCTGTCCTTAAAGCCAGTGTAGGTCCCACAGGAGCACACGGGAGCAGGCGTTGCCATGGAGCTCACACCTCTCTGTGGACTGCGGCCGGTCGGCTCTGGTGATGCAGTTGTTATTTGCTATTTTAAACTATGTCACATGTTTTTATCCTCGAGTGGCCAGAAAAGACAAAAATATGCATTTTACACACAACAAAGTGCAAATGTTGTGAATAAGTTAGAACGAATTAGAAATATTAAAAACTACAAATGTATAGGTCTAAAGTGAGGATGTGTTTTAGAAAGAATGGTCTTTTTTAATTCTTTTTTCAAGTTATGAGAAATACAAAATAGTTGTATTTAACATTGTATAATATGGGAAATAGGACTGCCACAATGTCCCTCTGAAAAACAGTGAAGTGAAATAGTGGAAGTCCTAGGACCTAAAGGACCTAAAGTAACTTTAAGAGGGTTTTATATGAATTTTGTGCCTATTTTTTTATGTTTTTTATTTTGTCATTGCGACGCTGAAATCTTAAAACACATTTATCAAGGAACACATTTACCAATAATTATTCCCTTGCACAAAGAATCTCCCAAAACTCCCCAAAATTGTCCCATGAGGGCCTGGGGGGTAAAGCCGTTTCAGTAAATATAAAGCATTGGCTAATTGTATGGATTAAAGATGTAACTTTTCTGGTTTAGGGCCTGACACCCGCTTGTCTTGTTGCTTTGCCTGGAATATTTCACATTATAGTACGACATCTTTATTTACAGAGCACAATTTGTACACATAGTACTCCAAAGATTACATTAAAATCACACAAAAAACTGATTAAAAAAATTTCGATCAGGATTTTTGCACGTTTTCACAAAATCAACACTTTACGGCCATGAACCAATAGTGCATCTTCGATTTCGATAAAGAACCAATCAGCAAGCAGCACTACAGCCCGAAGAGAACCTGATCCGAGTAATGGGAAAGTTTGAGGAAAAATAGGCCTTTAAGAGCTGGAAAACCCATGTAGAAATGTGTGTACTTGTATATTTTAACTGCAACGATCGTACCTTTACCTTTCACAACTCCGCTGCGATGTATTTGGTCAGATAAGTCACTGACAACATCTTTTTTGAGTAACAATCGAACACACCAGACATTTCAACTCTCCGCCAATTCAAAATTCAACACTTGCGCTCCCTTTTGACAATAAATAAAACATCTTCAAACTTCATCTTGCATCTCGAAGTTTCCCCTCCGGAGTGGATTCTAATACTTCTGATCTCAGCTGTCGACAAGTCACAGTGCCGTGTGCAAAGCAATAAGCCTATGCACGACAGATGAAAGAGAGTGTGTTCTCAAACTTTATATTGGTTTTATAGTCTGGCTGCAAAGTCATCACACTCGACACACTTGGGGAGTTCAATTTCATCACAAGAGCCGGAGCACACTCAGATGAACAAAAGGAATTATGTTTGCCGCTGCATATGCAAACCAAATATGACATTATAGTGGCTGTAAATTAATTCTTGCAATAGGTGAGGAGCCGGGCTTGACTGATGCCTGAGAATGCTTTTTATTGCATACACGTTTCCTATAATGTGCGTTATTAATGAGAATGTAGAACAGTTCATTGTTTCCTGTGAAAAAAACAAAGAAATAAATTGGGCGTTCATGACGAAGAGCGTCCTCCTACTCTCATTGGGCCTTCACATTAAAATAAAGATAATTTAAATCAGATGTATTATTATTATTTTTAGATATTTAGTATTGCATATTAATGGCATTAATTGTCATTTTACATTTTGTTCTCTGTTAACATTAATATTGATCCAAAACGGCTTAGTAAATAGATGCAGGTTCACTGACTTCCTGTTTAACATGGTAGAACAGATAAGCCCCGCCTCTTCATAGTGGCATCGCTATGAAGCAGATTTTTATTTACATGTTTTTTATATTTTCTAAAGTGGCTACGTGGCATTTTAGAACTCTACATGTGTCACTCGGCGACTTCATAAATAATCACAACTAAGAACATGGATGTGGGTGGGGATAGAACAGGGGTGGGCAATTATTTTCCTCCGAGGGCCATATTTGAATCCAGGCAAGTAGCGGAGGGCCGGCCCGTCATCATTGGTGTGAAAAAAAAATAAATCCCAAAAATTAAACATCAAATAAAATATAACTTTTCTGTCAAATATAGGCTATTGAATCTATTATTTAAATCATTTCACGTCATATTTATTAAGGATACAAGTGCAGACAGATGCCTGAGGGCAAAAAAGGAAAAAAAAATAATAATAATTAAAAAAAAAATTACTCGGACAAGCTTGGCGGGCCGGATTGAAAGGCCCTGTGGGCCGGATGTGGCCCGCGGGCCGTAGTTTGCCCACCCCTGGGATAGGGGTTAGGTGAAAACAGGATTTTTTGGGGCACTCTAGCCTCATTTTGCAGGACAATACAGGATTAACTCAAACATGCAGGGAGTGATCAAAATACAACTTTGAGTAAACTAATGCATGAGAAAACTGTTGTAACAAGGTTTAATGCCCATTTAAGTTATTGATTTTGCATCATATGTCTCCTTAAAGAAGACATTATGGTTTTGTCTGCGACTTATGACACCTGTGGATCATTACTTTATATTTAGGACATCTTCAATCACAATACACAGGACGGCTGACATTGTTGTCCTCCTTGCTCGTTTATTCACAGGTCCGAAGTGACATCGCACACTTGTTGCAAGCTGAGTTGTGGGCTTAGCCAAAAACAACTCTCAAAAGAAAAGTCTATTCTTCTTCTGTAATATCCCAAAAGACTCTGTTTGACGTCGCAAATGGTTCAGGCAGTCAGCAGTCGGCTAATGCTAGTTTACACTTTAAACTGCCACATTAATTGCGTGGCTATGCTAATAAACGTTATTAGCCGACTTACAGACTTAGCGATTGCCTCATTTCCTACTGTCCAGGTGGTATATTTTAGGATCAGGCTTTGGGAGCTTGTCTGTACGGAGCGCTTCTGTGGACGAGGTAACTTGAGGTAAATGTTTGCAAAAGTTAGTTGTGGCAAGTTTTGGCTGCTTTTAAGTGTTGTCAGCGACTCGCAGGCCCTTTGCATTTTACATTTCATCACCTAACAGCGGAGATAGGCTACAACAAAGGGTGACGTCCTCAAAATGGCGACGACGGAAACCCATGAATATTTACCACCAAGATCTTGATACAACGCAAAGCCAATCCATGTTTGCCCGTAAGCAATATGAGATAAGAGAATATTATAAATGATCAGAATATATGTTTTATTTTGTGTTATAAAACTGGCTTTAGGTTGTGATTTATCTTTATGTTCTGTCCCGTTCCTCCCGTCTCTTCCAGCCCATATAAGGAACTCCACTCCCTGATCATCTTAAAACAACAAGTCGAGTTTCATACCAGTTTGCTCCAGCTGCTGTTCTTCTTCATTATATTTGCTATGAAACCATTTTTGGGTCCAAAAGTGCTGGAACTCCCTGTTTTCTCCCACGTAAACATGAACTTGGCTCGCGGGAGGAGTAAACCGGATTTACCGGAGCGAGGGATTTGAGGGGCTTTGCATTTGGAAGAAGTGTTATCTTTAATTATTTTGGAATTTGACGACACTTGAATTAACCCCGGTGCAAAAATAGGAACATGACAAGCTGTAGTTCACCCTTGCTGACTTGGAATAACATTCAGGGAGTCAGGGAGTCAGTCAAAAGAGGAACTGTTATCTAAATAAATTATGTGAATAGATAGACAGCAATATGGGAGTGGTAAGATGAATAATTACAAAAACATACTTTTTGTTTCGCAGATCCTTGTCAGTTAGAAAGGTTTCTTCTTGGCATGAATATTGTATTTTAGTTTAAAAAAAAGAAAATGTATTCTTCAGAAGTAGCTGTTTTTAACATTTGACTATCTGTATGTTATATATGTCATATTTTAACTTGTAAAAAGTGATGAGACCAAACATAACTTATGAGTACTGGAAGTAACCCAAGTTCTCTGAGTAAAGAGACCTTTTACCATAAACATATTTGTCAGTTCTTAACATATTTGTTGTTCAATAGAAATGTATGTGTAATGTTGACATAAATATACATAATACATAATCCTAATAAAGTTAAATGGGCAATTTTGCAATCCATCATAAATCGGTATATATTTTTAAAAACAATGACCTGCTGTATTCTAAATATTCAAATTAGACATGATCTAGTTTATATCTCACTATATTTCAGATCTGCAGTTCATATACATTAGGATGAGTATAGTAGATGTATTGAAAAAATGATAATATCGCAGTAACTATCGCAAGTTAAGTTAAGTTAATTTTTTGTAATAACTACACTTTGTAATAACTACACTTTAAATCAATCAATTAATCAAAATAATAATCTCTAATCCCTCCTTTAATATCTTCTATCTATTCGATCATTTTAACTATAAAGATTAGAATATTTGTACTATGTTATGGCAAAAATTGTGGTTGAGGTTCACATATTGCACAAAACATAATTTTTAATGAACGGGCACCACAAATAGTGTATTAAGAATGATTCAGGCTTAGTAAAAACTTAATTAATACCCTAACTTCTTAATTAAGTATAATTAGCACTAAATGAACATATGTCTGTGTCATTTCATGTCTGTGTCATTTTGAAATTTGTATGTAATTCTTGCTTTGTTTAAGCAATAAAACATATTTTTTCAGCACATGGCATGTTTTGGAGTGTGTATAAAGTCCAGACAATGATTATTTGATTACTAAACTAGTATAAATATAAATAATCATTAGTAATTGATTAGTTGTGATAAATGAATGAACTTGTTTCAAATCAATAAAGCTGTACGGTTTTGTCACTATCGCGCATCCCTTGTACAGACATCATTATTGATATATAAATATATTCACCCGAGCTGATGTACTTTCTGTGTATTACTCCATGTCTCTGTAACATCACAGGTAATGGACACTCCACTATGTTTATCTGCAGCCACACTTTCTTGCAATAACACACTCAGCCGTCCTCATTTATCACTCAAATCCGCTCGTCACGTCTGCGCCGAATCTGTAATTTCCTCTAATGGCGGTGATCAGGACGGCGCACCATATACTTTCCAAGAGTTGACAGGCGCACGCGTACAACCCTGCCGCACTCCTCTGCGCGCCGCTTCATTTGCATTTTAACACGCGCGATAAATCATGCGGGGGGGGGGATTTCGGGACGAAGCGTTACCCGGGGAGAGGCGGCTCTACCCGTGGGCATTGCCAGCAGCCCTCTCTCCACCCCGAACGCTCCAAAGATACAGTGTCAAGCTCGGAATACTGTTTTCCCGACTCGGTGATGTCGTTTACGCGCGCAGCGGGGAACTTGTGCTTCGCGGAGGTTTGAGGATAGAGAATTTTGGGGAGCTATGTAAGAAGGATGGAATAAATCTGTATGTTGTTGTGAGGAGTTGCTGGGGTCGTCTGAGGTGGATGCAATGAATCATCTGTAATCTTCTGCATCAACTTCTTCTCTCAACTATTTTAAAGTGACATGTTGAGCATCTAATTTAAAGGTTGAATGGACGATTTTTTTGGCATAAATCTGAGTCTTATTTCCTCGTGGCGTGGACTGCCGATTAGTCCTGCCACGTATCAATCATAAAACGCACCTATCGCTCACCTGCAGCCGCGAGCGAATCGTCCCAC
>NW_027315779.1:27559888-27582388 GCF_026437365.1 Eucyclogobius newberryi
GACGGACGCCAACGAAAAGTACACAGCAATCAAAGGGAGAGGACGCGGTCATGTTATTTCAGTAAAGAAACAGAGCGTGAACAATTGGAATTATTATATTTCTGAAAAGAGTACAGTATATACACTTTGTCACAAACCAGTTTTTTCAGCATATCATTCACTGCAAAAAGTAATATTTCGTTTAGGAAAATGGTTCGAGTTCAAATGAGAAGTTTAGACAAGGATTTGTATCGGCAATTTATAACAGTTACACTTTCGACAGCCTTAATGAAGCATGAACAACGGCTTAATTCATATTGAACAAATGGTTAATTAAGAAAGATTCAAGGTTATTAATAACTTAATTCATGGTTAGGTGTTGTTAATTAAGTATTTACGAAGCCTGAATCATTTTTAATAAACCGAAGAAGAGCTCAGCCGCGAACGGGACCAAATATCTCCCCAAATATCTTCTCTTTCACCAACTTTTACAACAAAAAGCACAGTTAGCATGTAGCGCTAGCCTCCGTCACACCTAACCCTAAGACAACGTTTGATCATAGCGACTAAACCTTTGCTGGCCGGATTTATTTAATGCTATTTTAATGGTTTTCCTTTGATTTGACTTGTTTTTTATTGTTTTGGGACTAGTAATAAGATAAAACTGAGCACTTTTTGTACCGTTTGTTGTTTTGTACCATTTTGTGTCCGCGCAGAACTTTAAAAACGCTGTCATTTTGAGATGCGACGTTCAAAAAATAAACGTGGACGCCTGGCTTAAAACAAGTTAAAATGTTAAACAACACAAACTAAATAAATCTGAAATAGTCAAAACTCCTTTACATAAGATTTATCGTTTGAATTCAGATCATTTTAAAGGCGCGCTATGTAACGTTTCGGTTGGATGTTCTGCCACTTGACTGTTATCGCTTTGCGTGGAACGTTTCACAGTATTGCATTACGACGTGACACTGCCAGGCTAAGTTACAGGTCAAATCTGTGGAGAGGCGACCTCACTCACAGTGAGAATGAAGGTTTTTGAAGAGATTTCCCGGCAATACAAAACAAAAAACACACACATTGATAGTAGTAAAGCAATACTGTGTAACATTCCAAGCAAAGCAATAAACAGGACAAGCCATCCAGCAAAGAAACATATATATATATTGCACCTTTAACATAATATTCCTTTATTGCAGCGTTTGATTCACACACAACAAATAACACCTCCACCAAGGTTTTCCAGAACAAAACATTCCAGATTTTCAATTGAACAAAAAAAATGAAATCAAAATGAGGCACAGCTCTTCCTTCATTAGGCCCGTTAACACATTCATAATGCTGGCCCGTCGCCGTGACCACCGCCACGACCACCGCCAAGTACAGGGGCATGCAGAGCTCATGCGGAGGAGACCCACACCCAGTTTTGTGGCTTGGTTTCAAAGTAAAAGTCCATTGCGTACAGTTAATATGTAGACACATGGGAGCGTATCGTCCGACAGTACTGCATTCAGTATTCATAGTGTTAAGGCATTATGAATGTGTTATCAACTACGGTTAAAGGTTCAATATTATGCGCAAATGATTGGGCTGTTTGGAAAGTTTAAACTGTGTTATTATATTGGCTTTGGTAACACTTTGTGAAGCGTGAACAAAGACTGAGAATTCATGATGAACAATTAGTTTATTAAGAATGATTCCTGCTTAGTAACTACTTGAATAAGACCATAATCCTAGCTCCTAATCCTAGCTCCTAGTCTAATTAAAGGAGACGTGTTGTGATTTTTTTCCAGATACTTAGTCTTGAACTTTAACACATGTTGATAAATCATTTTACATTTTTTTCATTGTAAACTGTAATAATGATCTAAAATGACTTAATAATATAAACAAGTGCACTGACTTCCTGTTTAAATCTGCAAAATTGATAAGCCCCGCCTCTTCATAGTGACGTTTCACTGTAACGAGCTTCGGATTGTCATTTACATGTTTTTTTTTAAAGTGGCTTGGTGACATTTTAGAACTCTACATGTTTCACTTGGCTAGGGGGTAGGTGAAAACAGGAATTTTTGGAGCTCTATAGACAGGACATTTCAGGATTAACTCAAACGTGCAGGAATCAATCAGAATACAACTTTGAATAAACTAATGATGAGGAAACACTGTTGTAGCAAGGTTTAATACTCATTAAAATTGGTTTTGCATAATACTTTAGTAGTTACTAAGGCTGAATCATACTTTTTCTGATAATTTCTCCATTTAAACAATAGCCAGCAGCTACTGTTGTTAGCCTTCTTTAAACTGCAGTCTTTAGTTTTGTTTTAAAAGTTCAGGAAAATAGGACGGATTTCTATTTCCATACATAGATAATTTCTTATAGAGGAATAATCCGATACGCTAACGTGTTTGTTTATAAAGCCGTAAAATGGCTTAATATTGGACCTTTAAAAAACAAAACAGAGAGTCAAGCCGACAGTCAGTACGTTTCCATGACATCAGAGGACATTACATTACAGTACAGGATCAGGAACAGTGAGAGCCGCTTGAAACAGTCTGGACTATTGGAGAAAACCAGTTACTAATGCTACAGTCCAACTTTTATATAAAATATAAAATAAAATAATAATTTCAATAAAATTCTGAATTTAAGTCTTTTTTTAAATCTATTTTTTATAATAGATTTAAAAAATAATGTAGACGTTCATATGTGGTCTGAACATTCTCTTTCTCATTACATGTCTTGAAATTACAAATGACGTTTTGTCTTTGACGCATTGTAATTGAATCTAATGCTGCACCAATATATCATTCCAATAACTAGTGTGAAAACATTAGGTTGCAGCAAATGGCCGATGCTTCTCAAACTGTGAATTCCTTCTGGTGGCATTATTTTGGGTACTTTAGTGCTGACTCCTGGTTTAGTCTAGGTTCTGACCTGGTTTAATCATTTCTGAGGGTCATTTCTCTGTGTTGGGTCCTGGTTTTAATCCCTTCTATGTCATGTTTTTCTTTTAGTTTAGTCTTAGTTTGGAACCAGGATTGTGTTAAAGGTGTGTTAAGGTGGCACTCAACTTTAGCCTGAATTAGTCCTGCTTTAGTCCTTGGGTTGGACTTGATTAAGTCCAGTTTTAACCACTTTGTAACCAGTGAAGTAATCGTTTTCTCGTTTGCATCTTTTGCTTATACTAATTCTTGTTCTGAGTCAAGGCTTGTGGTCCTTTCTTAGACCTTACCAGTTGTGACGTGGTAGAAAACTGGTGACGAACTCGTACCACCCTTTAAGTTCAGTAGCTCAGATAAAATACAGACTAATGAGGTCATTCTTTTCCCCGTAATATCTCCAGCCAAACGATCACGTGAACCTGATGTCAAATCTCGCCTCATCCGAGCATGTAAACGTACTGAGCGACACATTCTCAAACAACACGACTAAAGAAAGAAAAAGAAAAATATAAATTCAAAAATGAATCTCTCCCCACATTTCAGACAGATGTGATGCCGAGCACCCTGTTATAACATCATGAACCCAAATGTCTTTATCTTGAGTCGAATCGTTTGGAATCTTTCGTGTGGCTGCACCAGTGTAAAAAGGCATAGAAAGCGAAGGAAGGAGTCTGGGCCTGGCAGGTTTTCTCATTTTTTTTTCTTTTCTCTTTCTCTAAGAGCTCAGACTATCCCCGGTCTCCGTCAACAGTCAGTCTACGAGAGCCACAGGGCCGTCAGCGCGGAGAAAAGAAGCGCTCCCAAGCTCACCGACACGCACTGGCAACCCAGGGTAGCTGCGTTTGCGTCCGGCGAAGCAAAGTTCGAAGAGGTAGTAAAAACGGACGCACGAGGAGGCACAGACACAAGAGAAAAAAGTCGTGGATGGAGATGGTTCATGTTCCAGAGGTGCCCAAGAAGATCACACATGAGGCAGGAGAAGAGGAGAGACAGACAGACAGACAAGGACAAGGACAAGGAGAGACAGAGAAAAAAACAGGTCAGAAACATGGAAATACAAGTCTGGAAAAAAGTTTGGTGTCTAAAAAAAACAGAAAGAAGAGTTAGTGTGAAAGTTAGAGTTAAAGAAGCGTGTTAGTACGAGCGGATGAGACATGGAGCAAGCATGGGCGAGGCAGGCATGGGCGAGGCGGGCATGGGCGAGGCAGGCATGGGCGAGGCAGGCATGGGCGAGGCAGGCATGGGCGAGGCAGGCATGGGCGAGGCAGGCATGGGCGAGGGCGGGAGAACCAGGCGAAATGAAGGAATCACAAAGGGCTATTAGGGCTGGGACAGTGTGCAGCGACGTTATTGTGTTATGAGTCATGTCAGTTAGATCGGGCAACTGCTTTATCCTACAATGTGGTTAATTGCACAAACAGTTCATAAATTGCAAGGAATTTGATGACATTGTACCTTTTTTTTTTCAACATTTGCATATTTTATCCATTTATTTTATCATTTTCAGAATGATGACGTTTTTGCCTGACGCCCATGAACAAAAGTTAGGCAAATGACATCACAGCATTTGAAATTTGAGTGGAAATTGTTGTCGTGAGGCGAGATGAAGTATCCTTTATCTCCTCCTAACGTTAGCTAACAAGTTTGTCGGAACAGCAACGCTTTCAGAAACAAAATCTCCGCAGACGAAAAATGCCTCTCAGTCGGAATGTTGAGAGGCTTTTTTTGACTGAAATAAAGTGTTGTTACTGCAATACGCGAACCGACCACTAGTAGAATAGACTCAACGTTCCAAACCAACGAATAATGACAAAGGATTTCATGAGTTTGAATAAAAAGTTTTGTGACAATCCAGCTTGCGGCAACAGAAAATGGACAATGCGCTATCAGAGGTTCAACTTGCTCTGTTAATTGGTGATTTATGTAGTTAATTGAAGTGTTTTCTTCCTCACAAGAGTCAAATTACGTTACAGTGATGTCTCTTGCCATCTGATAACCGGCATTGGTAGGAGAACAGTGCAATCTGTAATCTGAATTATCCACGACAGTACCCTGATTAATGTTGGGTTACAAAGACGAGGGGCTTGGCTGCTTTAAAGGATCTGGAATGGAGAAATAAGATAAGATATTCCTTTATTGTCCCACATGGGGAAAAATTGGACAGCAGATGGCGCCGTTTGGTATAATTTACACTCAATTGGTGAACAATGAAATGCAATATGTCACCAACTGTTTCGCTAAAGACTTGAACACATAGAAAGGTCCACAGAGCGGTAAATGCCGGTATGAACAGCCAAAGCGGGAGAAAGCCATGCACACACACACACACACACACACACAGCCACGGATCTGTCTAACCATGTGGGGAACATTCAGGTATTCAATGTTAAATGCTGTTATTGTTTTGTTAAATTCATGTGGAGATTAGCGAGGCAGATCTGGATGAGCACCTGTCACTTCTGTCGGGAATAGTTAGCATTAGCTACGTTCAATTATAGTGATCTGGACATTCACAGATTGTGAGTGACTACATTTGAATCTTACTCTACGACAAAGTGGGACATGTTTTATGAGAGCACAGCAGGGGGCGCTGTGCACGGTGGGAGGCAGTGGCATTTAGACACTGCCTGGCCTCACCTGCTGGTTTAATACAAGCCGGAATTATGCTCACATTTTGAAATGATATTTGAGGCTAACTATGGACAACAGGACGTGTATCAGAGTGCCATCCAAATATGTGCCTCAGAGCACTGCAAAAAAAGAATGTCTACACCAGCTTCCTTCAAATCAGATTTGTTTTTTTAACCGAAATTAATACACTTTCGACGGTTACATCATCAACCCACCTCATCACAATGTATATGTTTGATTTGAACCCTGAATGAATCCTGTTTTGAGTAGTTTTGACAAACGTAAAAGTGTTTACTAACTAATTCATTTTACTTTTGATTAAAAAATATGTCTATAATACTCAGATTACAATATCTTGTTTTATTCATGTGAAGAATTTGTAAAATTCCACATAACACAAACATATTGTAACACATTGTGTAACAACCTATAATAACATGTAATGCAAATGTAACACATCAGTAAGATCGATTGTCCGCGTATTCTAAACAAATGTAACATGTCGTGTAACAACCTCGTAAAACGTTTTCCAATTTGAACATGCTGTGTAACAATCAGTATAAACATGCAGATGTAACGCATCATTGAACAACCAGTAACTGATTGCCCACGTAATGTAAACAATGTAACATGCCCTGTAACAACCTGCTGTGTAACCACTAGTGACACAGTAACAACTGTGTAACAACTAGTAATAACATGTAAGATGAACACAACACAAGCTGTAATTACATGTAACTAAAATGTAACGCAGCGTGTAACGACTTGTTATAACAGGTATGCTGCATGTGACACAATATGTAACAACAGTAATAGCGTGTATTTAATGTAACATTCTTTCACTCTAACTCCAAACCACAAACCTATAATTAAATGACACAGTATTGCATGTTGCTACACAGTTTGCACCACTGTACTTAATGTATAAAGTGTAACGCCCAATTATATTTGACCAAATAAAAACATTTTTGAAACCGTTAATATATGAAACAAATACCTACAGTAAAGCTACTCAAAACAAGATAAGCATCCATTACTCACATCCCTCATTACGTTGAAGTATTTATTATGTATGACTTGAATATCATTACGGTGCTTTTAAAAATAGCACTAAGCCACTCCGGCAGCTGTTTTGAGCCATTTCTATTGGTAACAGCTGCGGAACGGGGCCAAATGGAATGCAGATGTTGTAGCTCATATAAATCCCTGATGCGCCTGGAGGCCTTCAACCGTAATGCCATAAACACAAAATAAAATCATTACAATCATTGCAGGGAATTAAAAGCTTGAGCCGTGCCGAGCTAAATTGACTCCAAGGCTGTTTCCAAAAGATCCAAACCTCCCACGCAACATGGCACTTTTCCAGCTCCAAAAATTCAAATCAAAACTAAAGCAATAATCAAACACGGAACCTTTTTTCATTTTGGAACGGGCTACATGCAAAAACTGGCTGCATCCCCCCTGTTTTTTTTATCCAGGTCAGAAAATGGATTGAGGTCAAACGCTAAACCTGGCAGGAGAAGAAAGAGAGGGGAGCCGAGACAGAGGGAGGGAAAGGAGGAGAGGAACTATGCATAAAAATAGGACTGAGGATGAAAGGACAAGTGAAGGAAGGATGGGGCTAAAAGAAAGCGTGGTAAATGTATGATTTAATATGTTCAGGGTTGAGTATGATCTTTGTCGTCTCAACAGTTGCCAGTGCACAGAGCGTGGGGAGCTAGCATCTTTACGCTAGTACCAATTTAGAACTTTGCCAGTCATATAAAAAAAAAAAAAACTCGAACAGACCGATTACAATTTTTGATTCAATAAATACATGGTTTTCAATGTAACATTGCTGAATATAAACAAGAGAGGCTTTTAATAATTACCATTTAAAGCAAAAATAGCACATGCTTTTACTATGGACTATTGATACTGACCATTAGAAATATTTGATTAAAATTTGATTACTTGTACAGCCTTAATCTGAAACAGTAAAGATTTCAATATTATTTACATTTCAACAGAATTAGTACACTTTGTATTGGAAGCCTCTGAACCAATTCTAGCGGCTCAAATTATCTTGTCTTTGTCTTGACACTGCTGAATTCCAATGGTGATTTTTTTTTTTTTTAAAGCCCAAAAAGCTTTTTTGTGCTTTTGAGAGTGGCAGAATGATGAATCTGGCCATAATTGAGCTAGTAGAAGATAATTCAAGATAAAGTTAGGCGGGCTTGGTACAAAGAGGAGAAGGTTGTGCTGAGGTGATGAAAAATACCTTAAATCATTCAGAGAACCAAGGTTACAGTGTAACTGTGAAGGCTACCTTGGATTCCTCTCTTGTTTAGACCTGCTTAAGTAATGGTTCAAACCTCTAAAGGATTTAAAGTAGCCTTGGGTACCACTTTATGATAACTACACCTTAATTATCCCTGACACAGCCTGAACAAAGAGTTCATTCATAATAACCTTACTAACGGACGCTAGATTTCAAATTGGATTTCAAGCGCTGCAGCAACCACTCAATTTTTATGTGGAATTTAGCAAATGTGAAAATACAGAAAATTGGAAGGATGCAATTTGAGTGTGGCATATGTTAGCATACATTTGCCATATCTGTCATGTTACGCAGTCAAAATTTGTTGACTTCAAATCAGTGGAAAATGAAGGAATAGTGAATATGTATTGAACATTTTTAAAGCGTTCAAACCAGTACATTTTTACTGCATTGAATACGCAAATAGGGACAAGGGCAAAGCTTCCAACTGAACAGACAGTAAAATCTACTTTATTCCTTTTTTTAAAATCCCTAGACCAAATTTTTTCAATTAACTTAATGTGATCTTAAATTTTGTCAACAAAAAAAATCTGCTAAACTCTCCTGCAAAAATTGATCAAAAACATGTGACACAAACATATTAATGGTATAATATTAAACATGTTTTAGTCCATCCATATCTGGGCAGGTGAGTACACAAGAGTGATAAAAGTACACATTTCTTAACAATTACACACGTAATAGTTTCAATAAGATTGAAAATATTGCTTATTTGAATCCAAGGGGCTACTTTTTTGTGGACGGCCAAAGTATGTCCGCATTTCTAATTCCAAAGAGTCATACACTTTATTCATTTTATTTTATTTTGTTCATTCTGCCATGTCCAGAATTCAATATTGCAATTTAGATTTTTTATTTCAACAGCAAATTTTTTTTGCAAACATTTGGTTGTTTGGCGTTTTAATGTACATTTTCTGACAGTCGGTTCTATTTGCTTTTCTGAATATTTGCATTTCTGACTTACCGCCTCGTCACGTTAATATTAGATGGTTAAATAAAAATACAGTTTCTTTAAATTACACCCTAAGTGACTTGAATAATGACTTGAATAAGTCTCCAACTTACTTACTGTAACCATTTAGTTTTTGCTTTACAGCTTTAACAATACCACCCTGTCACACAATTTTCTTAGATTTTCCCCCCCAGTTTAGATCTATTCAAATCCATGGATTTGAATATAAAAAAAATATTTTTCATGACTAAAAGGCACTGGTTAGGAAAATGAAGATATATATATTTTTTATCATATCAATGTTGACTTGAAACTGGCAGTTCTACTGAGAACCACTTTATTGTTTTGGGTGAGTGACAATCCTTCTCCTCCACTTGGTTTGTCTGACCCCAGAGCTTGTGGCCGGTGCGGGGCCCTGGACGGACTTGGGTGAGTGAAAACAGGGTCAGAGCATGTGTTAATGGGTTACGCCTCAAATGAAGTGTGGAGACGAAGCTGTCAGACAGAGCAGAGGAGAGAGGAGACAGAGGAGAGGAGACAGAGGAGAGGAGAGAGGAGACAGAGGAGAGGAGAGAGAAGATAGAGGAGATGATACAGAGGAGAGGAGAGAGAAGACAGAGGAAAGGAGAGAGGAGACAGAGGAGAGGAGACAGAGGAGTGGAGAGACGAGACAAAGGAGAGGAGACAGAGGAGAGGAGAGGAGAGAGAAGACAGAGGAGAGGAGACAGAGGAGAGGATACAGAGGAGACAGAGGAGAGGATACAGAGGAGAGGAGACAGAGGAGAGGAGACAGAGGAGACAGATGAGACAGAGGAGAGGATACAAAGGAAAGGAGAGGAGACAGAGGAGAGAGGAGACAGAGGAGAGGAGACAAAGGAGAGGAGAGAGGAGAGAGGATACAGAGGAGAGGATACAGAGGAGAGAGTAGAGCAGACAGAGGAGAGAGAAGACAGAGGAGAGAGTAGAGGAGACAGAGGAGAGGATACAGAGGAGAGGAGAGAGAAGACAGAGGAGAGAGGAGACAGAGGAGAGGAGACAGAGGAGAGGAGACAGAGGAGAGGAGAGAGAAGACAGAGGAGAGGAAAGAGGAGACAGAGGAGAGGAGACAAAGGAGAGGAGAGAGGAGACAGAGGAGAGGAGAGAGAAGACAGAGGAGAGGAGACAGAGGAGAGGATACAGAGGAGACAGAGGAGAGGATACAGAGGAGAGGAGAGAGGAGACAGAGGAGAGGAGACAGAGGAGAGGATACAGAAGAGACAGAGGAGAGGATACAGAGGAGAGGAGAGAGGAGACAGAGGAGAGGAGACAGAGGAGAGGAGACAGAGGAGACTGATGAGACAGAGGAGAGGATACAAAGGAAAGGAGAGGAGATAGAGGAGAGAGGAGACAGAGGAAAAGAGACAAAGGAGAGGAGAGAGGAGAGGAGAGAGGATACAGAGGAGAGGATACAGAGGAGAGAGTAGAGGAGACAGAGGAGAGAGAAGACAGAGGAGAGAGTAGAGGAGACAGAGGAGAGGATACAGAGGAGAGAGTAGAGGAGACAGAGGAGAGAGAAGACAGAGGAGAGAGTAGAGGAGACAGAGGAGAGGATACAGAGGAGAGGAGAGAGAAGACAGAGGAGAGAGGAGACAGAGGAGAGGAGACAGAGGAGAGGAGACAGAAGAGAGGAGAGAGAAGACAGAGGAGAGGAGAGAGGAGACAGAGGAGAGGAGACAAAGGAGAGGAGAGAGGAGACAGAGGAGAGGAGAGAGAAGATAGAGGAGAGGAGACAGAGGAGAGGATACAGAGGAGAGGAGAGAGGAGACAGAGGAGAGGAGACAGAGGAGACAGATGAGACAGAGGAGAGGAGACAAAGGAAAGGAGAGGAGACAGAGGAGAGGAGACAAAGGAGAGGAGACAGAAGACAGGAGAGAGAAGACAGAGGAGAGGAGAGAGGAGACAGAGGAGAGGAGACAAAGGAGAGGAGAGAGGAGACAGAGGAGAGGATACAGAGGAGAGAGTAGAGGAGACAGAGGAGAGAGAAGACAGAGGAGAGAGTAGAGGAGACAGGGGAGAGGATACAGAGGAGAGGAGAGAGAAGACAGAGGAGAGAGGAGACAGAGGAGAGGAGACAGAGGAGAGGAGAGAGAAGACAGAGGAGAGGAGAGAGGAGACAGAGGAGAGGAGACAAAGGAGAGGAGAGAGGAGACAGAGGAGAGGAGAGAGAAGATAGAGGAGAGGATACAGAGGAGAGGAGAGAGAAGACAGAGGAAAGGAGAGAGGAGACAGAGGAGAGGAGACAGAGGAGTGGAGAGACGAGACAGAGGAGAGGAGACAGAGGAGAGGAGACAGAGGAGTGGAGAGACGAGACAAAGGAGAGGAGAGGAGAGGAGAGGAGAGAGAAGACAGAGGAGAGGAGACAGAGGAGAGGATACAGAGGAGACAGAGGAGAGGATACAGAGGAGACAGAGGAGAGGATACAGAGGAGAGGAGACAGAGGAGAGGAGACAGAGGAGACAGATGAGACAGAGGAGAGGATACAAAGGAAAGGAGAGGAGACAGAGGAGAGAGGAGACAGAGGAGAGGAGACAAAGGAGAAGAGAGAGGAGAGAGGATACAGAGGAGAGGATACAGAGGAGAGAGTAGAGGAGACAGAGGAGAGAGAAGACAGAGGAGAGAGTAGAGGAGACAGAGGAGAGGATACAGAGGAGAGGAGAGAGAAGACAGAGGAGAGAGGAGACAGAGGAGAGGAGACAGAGGAGAGGAGACAGAAGAGAGGAGAGAGAAGACAGAGGAGAGGAGAGAGGAGACAGAGGAGAGGAGACAAAGGAGAGGAGAGAGGAGACAGAGGAGAGGAGAGAGAAGATAGAGGAGAGGAGACAGAGGAGAGGATACAGAGGAGAGGAGAGAGGAGACAGAGGAGAGGAGACAGATGAGACAGAGGAGAGGAGACAAAGGAAAGGAGAGGAGACAGAAGAGAGAGGAGACAGAGGAGAGGAGACAAAGGAGAGGAGACAGAAGACAGGAGAGAGAAGACAGAGGAGAGGAGAGAGGAGACAGAGGAGAGGAGACAAAGGAGAGGAGAGAGGAGACAGAGGAGAGGAGAGAGGATACAGAGGAGAGGATACAGAGGAGAGAGTAGAGGAGACAGAGGAGAGAGAAGACAGAGGAGAGAGTAGAGGAGACAGGGGAGAGGATACAGAGGAGAGGAGAGAGAAGACAGAGGAGAGAGGAGACAGAGGAGAGGAGACAGAGGAGAGGAGAGAGAAGACAGAGGAGAGAGGAGACAGAGGAGAGGAGACAGAGGAGAGGAGAGAGAAGACAGAGGAGAGGAGAGAGGAGACAGAGGAGAGGAGACAAAGGAGAGGAGAGAGGAGACAGAGGAGAGGAGAGAGAAGATAGAGGAGAGGATACAGAGGAGAGGAGAGAGAAGACAGAGGAAAGGAGAGAGGAGACAGAGGAGAGGAGACAGAGGAGTGGAGAGACGAGACAGAGGAGAGGAGACAGAGGAGAGGAAAGAGAAGACAGAGGAGAGGAGACTGAGGAGAGGAGAGGAGAGAGGAGACAGAAGAGATGACACAGAGGAGACAGAGCAGAGGAAAGGAGATGGAGGAGAGGAGACGGAGGAGAGGAGACAGAGGAGAGGAGACGGAGGAGAGGAGACAGAGGAAACAGAAGAGAGGACACAGAAGGCAGCAAACACCAAGCAAGCCACGAGGCAGAGCTGATTTACAACCAGGCTCTGGAGGAAAGTGAGAGAGAGGGAGACAAAGAGAGACAGGAGAGACAGGAGAGACAGGAGAGACAGGAGAGACAGGAGAGACAGGAGGCAGTGTACAGGCCACATGACAGCACAGGGAGATTTACAGGGCTCTGGAGGGAGGGAGAGGGAGGAGAGGAGGAGAGAGAGGGAGGAGAGAGAGGGAGGAGAGGAGGAGAGAGAGGGAGGTGGAGAGAGGCAGAGAAGGGGAGAGGGAAGGCAGCAGGGCTGAGAGATTTATGGGTTTGGGAGAGAGAGAGAGAGAGAGAACGGAGAGACAAAGAGAGGAGATAGAAGAGGTGAGAGAGCGAAAAACAGAAGAGAAAAAGAGTAAAAGAGAAGAGAAAAAATAGAAAAGAGTACGAGAGGAGAGAAGAGGAGATAAAGAGAAAGGGAGAACAGAGAGAGAAAAGAGAGAGGAGACAGAGAGAAAAGAGGAAAGAGTGGAAGATAAGTGAAAAGAGAGAATAAAAAAAGGAATTGTGAAAAATAGAAAAGAGGAATACAAGAAAGGGAAAAGAGAGAGGAGAGAAAGTGAGAAGAGAGAAAAGAGAGCTCAAAAGAGAAAAAAGAGACAGAAAGATAGATAGAGAAGAGAGAGAATGATAAAGAAAGAGGAGAGAGAAAAAAAGGAGAAAAAGAGAGAGAGAAGAGCAGAGAAAGGGAGAAAGAGAGAACGAGAGAACTCAAAAGAGAAAACGAGAGGGAATAGAGAGCATGAGACAGAGAAAAAGAACAAAGACAGAGACGACAAGCGAGATAAGAAAAGGAAAGAGAGAGAGAGAAAAAAAGATAGACAATGAGATAAAGAGACAGAAGAGGAGAGAGAAAGAGACGATGAGAAATAGAGAGGAGCAGAGACAAAGAGTGAGAGAGTTTTTGTGGGAAAAGAGGGAGACAAGGCTGGGAAATGGAGGGAGAGAGACGGAAAGAGAGGAGAGAAGCGGCACTAGCTTTTCGGACAAAAATGCTCCGCAGTAAACAGATTTAAATGGCCGCCGTTATCGCTGCACTCGCTGATGGGGAAAAAAACTGAAGTCAAAGTCGTAAATACTGATCTGAAGAAGTTCCACAATGAAGCAGCGACGAGAGAGTGAAACGGGAGAGAGATCGAGAAGGTTTGAGGTTCAGCTGGATTCGGGGATGCAGCCACGGGACACAGAGGAGAGGCTCACCGCGACCACAGACTCCAAAACGTAGTACGGAGAATTTGCGTTTCCGTTTTGGTTCGATTACCCGCTCAGAAAGCAGAATGCGAGGCTCTTCTTTATGTTCCTACGACTAAAACCGGTTAAAAATAAACCTGAAACGACTCTGGCTCCGTTCGAATCTGTTAAATAAACCCAGGAAGCTCGTTTCTTCTTCTCCCAAACTGGTACGCGAGCCATCGTCGGCCGCGACAAGGACGGTCCCAGTTGCCATAGCCACAGCCGCATGGATAGTTTAGCTGATTACAAGTACACACTTAGTTCATAAACTGAACTTTATAAATATACAAAACTGTTTGACGTTATTACAAACATTATTTAACGCGGCAAACGTTTCAGAATGGGAAGAATGCTAACCAGTGATGGCGCTAACAACAATTTTGCGGTGTTATTGAGCTCATTTCACTCAAATATTCTGTTCTTCAATTTAAATACAATAGATTCAAGGAGACAGATGTATTGTAAAAACTAGAATGAGACCGCTGTGTGCCGTCTGCGTCTAATTACAGAGCATTTAAAGCAGGAAGTGCGGCGTTAGCGTGCTAATGTTCGCTCTGAACGTTGTGAAAAGCGCTTCTAAACTCATCGCGGTGACTGATGACAATAATCAGAATGCGTTAAGACATCGAGCAATACGTTTGGATCGGTGAAAGCGGTTAAAAATGACAAATTTCGTTCATTTTTAGAGATTTTTTTGATGTAGTAAAGCATAAACTTGGAATCATCTCGCGACACAAATTTACGCGGGCCTCGACCAACGCCTTTGGGAACCCCCCCGACATAGCGACACATGAGCAAAGTAGTTACGCTTGTAGTTTTACCGGATTTTGATTAACGTTCTGCAATTGCCTTTGTTCGTCCGAAGACCAGGCAAGAGAGAAATCGGGGCGAAGAGCGAGTAGAGACATTCAGCTATCTGTCGGAGTTCGTCCAGTTGTAGATTCATCCGAATTCTCGGCTGTGGTCCGGTGCGCCTCTTCTCTCCCCCCCCATACGTGTCGGAGGGGTGGGAGGGGTCAGAGGGGAGGGAGGGGTCAGAGGGGTGGGAGGGGTCAGGAGGTGAGTGGTTACCTGGCACGGTGGTGGGCTCGGAGGCCGTTCTGAAGGACAGGACCCCCGGCTGGGACTTGCCCTGCTGGTTCTCGGCCACCACGTGCACCTCGTACTCCGTGTTCCAGTCCAGGCCGCTCAGGACCACGTAATCGCTGCCGTGGGGGAGGCGGATCTCGGGCTTCCAGTCTGATGTGTGCTTCTGGGGGGGGGGCCAAGAGCGAAGGGGAAAAGAAAAGACAAAAAGAAGTAAATAAATGTGTTAAAAAGAGCAACCAGAGCAGATCGAAAGTTCTTTGTAACTGTAGATAACTGGAAAACGACTTTTCAATGTACGCATTTTGTAAACAGAGAGCCTCAACTTGCATACTTTTTGAAAAATACCGTATTTTCCGGAATATAAGTAGTTAAATTTCATAGTTTTGGCCAGGATACAACTTATACTTATATTTATACTATATACTTATACTCCGGAGCGACTTAAATGTGATGTTATTTGTTATTTTCACACTTGCAACCTTATTTAACTTATTTAATTTAAAGAGTCCTTTTCTTCTGTATCTACCGGCGTTGCAACCACGGAATTTCCCCATGTGTGTCACAATAAAGGAATATCTTATCTTATCTTATTTCATACTCCAGTGCAACTTATATATGTTTTTTATTCACTATTATGCATTTTCTGGCTGGTGCGACTTATACTCCGGTGCAACTTATAGTCCAGAAAATATGGGTAATATCTCAATATCAGATAATGAAAAAGCACAAATACACCTTTAACAAGGGTTGTGTCAATTCATTCATTTAGTGACTAGTCGACTGTAAAAATATGTATAATTGTAATCGTTATCTGGATCATACAGACTCTAAAA
The DNA here is from genome assembly GCF_026437365.1 of Eucyclogobius newberryi. Classification (NCBI taxonomy): domain Eukaryota; kingdom Metazoa; phylum Chordata; class Actinopteri; order Gobiiformes; family Gobiidae; genus Eucyclogobius; species Eucyclogobius newberryi. Next base: position 27,575,583 of record NW_027315779.1, read on the forward strand.
CACGGGCCAAAATAACTTTTATCACATCTCCATCCATAAGCCGCAGTCGCATACATCAGCATTTCTTTGGTTGATATTGACGTTTAAAAAAAGTCTGAACGTGCAATAGACGAACTGAAAAATGAACCGCTGAAATCAACCACTGCAATTTTTTTTTACTTTTAACGTTAAGAATACAAAACTGTGAGTAGATCTGAAAAAAAAAAATATTTGGATGTTTTTACAGTGAAAGAAAAACATCTGCTGAGAACATATCATCTGTGACAAACGGTCGATTCATTAACATCTTAATGCACATTATTATTATTATTTTTTTTCAGCTAGCATGTTTGCTAATGGCAGGGGGAGCTAAAGAAGACTAAATCTCAACTCAACCGTTAATTTCTTCTACAATTGGACACAGAAACTTCAGAGATAAATGTGAGCTGCCGGCTTCTGTTATTTGTCTGGTTTTATCCAACTGTTGAATTGATTATTTTTTTAAATGTCAGGTAGAAAAGTCATATTATTTATCAGACTGTAGCAGCTTTTTACACATTTCACATGTGTTTGGAGCTCTCACAGGAGAACAGGTCATAGAGTAGTGGTACTCACAGCCTTGTAGCGGACCAGGTAGTGCATGATGGGAGATCCGCCGTCGTCCTGCTTAAACCAGTTCACCTTCAGGGCATTGCCTTTGTTACTGACCTTGACCTCCAGTTTGGGAGCAGTGGGTTCCCCTGCACGTCACAAATACATACATTACATCACAGAGACAAATTCAAATGGGCTTTAGTCCCGAGTATGTTCTTCCTATATATAATTGGGATTAGTGTGTTTGGACTGAGAGGACACTGAGGCTTGATCCATAAAGTGATACACAATTTCTACTATTTTGTACGCCATTTTTTTTTAAATTTTAGAACATAAGAAATTAACGAAACGCCCAAATTGTAATATTTCCCATTTATTAAAATACATTGGAAAAACGTATCAGGTTATTCTTTAACATAATACTGTATTTTTTTCCACCAAATATTTGTTGTATTATGTGATACATTAGTGGGTTGCGTGTTCACCCACTAACTGGAGGATTCGCTGTTCAAACCTCGTCTTTCACCTTTTTTCAGGCACATCTAAAAATATGACGACTAAAAACAAACTATTAAAAATCGACTACGTCTTTAAGGTCAAATAATGCAGTGCTGTATATGTTTTAGCAGCTGGATCGCAAGTTTTCCCTTTAATATATTTTAGCCTATTCATATTAGAAAACCTGAAACACTTGTAAATATTTTGATCGACGCCTGTAATGTTTTGGCGTTGTAAAAAAAAGTCCTGATCTTTCATTCATTCACTGTCATTGTGTACTCCAGTCACGACGTGGGGCTGACTGATCACGTTGATTAAAAGGGAAATCAAGTTGACGATGACGGCATGCAAGAAGCCAAATTATCCCCCAAAAAAAGAGAAAAGAGTTGGAAAAACAAGTCATTCTGCGCGGTCTGTGGGCTTCTGAAAATAAAACCCCAGCGCTCGTAAAATGTTATTTTTGTTTTGGTGATAACAGCCCTGTTCCAAACGCGCCACTTGTTCCTGTTTATAGTCGTGCTTGGACAGCTTGTGTCGCATGTTCCGCGCAGCCAACACGCAGTAATAAAACTGATGGATTTCAAATGTTTATCATGCAAACTGGTGTATTGTTATTTCCTTTGCTCAAGCATATTTACGATGTTTACGGAACTGACTGATATGTATTTCTTTTGATTTTTTGAAGTAATTGGCGACCAATAAGCTAAACTGATATTTTAATTGAAACTCAAGTATTGCCTATACGCTGAAGGATTCTATATAATCATATCCTCAGCAGATATTTTGAGACATCCACTGCCCTGTTCAACTTGGAACCCGAAAAGTTAGTAGTGTGAGTGATCTGCAAGTGAAATATTGGCCTATGCTGCAGCAATACGCACAAAAATATGCAAATATTGGCAAACAGCTGCGTTTTTTTTTCTTTTTTGTCCTGTGGTCTGTTACCTTAAACTGCCCTGACACACAATAAGCTGACCAGTGGTGGAAGAAGTACTAAATGTTGATACTAGTAAAAGTACAGATTAGATGTCACGATTATTATTATTCACGTCACAATATAATCGAAAGAATCAAGAAATAATAATTTTGACAATTTTAGCCGTAAATATACAAATATAAATATACAGCCAAAAAATAAGCCTAAATGTAAAGAACTTTATTTATCCGTCTGTTTTTGTCACATTTAACTTTATTTTGTCTTTCAGGAAGTTCAGTTTCGTAAAGCCGCTCACAAACTGACTTCTCACAATAATTGTACCACTGATTTGATATCGTGACATCCCTCGTACAGACACAAGGGCCGATCAAAAATACTTACGTAAAAGTAACAGCTTGGGTAGTCTCAAACCCTGAAGAAGCATACTTTACAGTCCAGTTCAAAAGTGTAGATGAGTAGAAAGTACAGCTACCTGCGCTTGAAAATGTACTCATTTACAGTACTTTTTCTTGTTTACTTCATTACTTTATACCACTGCTGCTGAATAATCCTCCTGCCAAGCTGCACTGCATCAAAAATAACATCATATCTCATACCAAGGCGCAGAACTTTGATATTTGGTGGAAACAATACTATTCTTTTGAAATTGTTTGGTACAAAAGCGTTGCGTGTGTGCCGTATCACTTTAGGTCAAGTCAAAGGCACAAAAGCTATTGTTCCCCACAGTGTCCTCCCCTTTAAGACCCTCATTAAATTCTATCCTCTGTGCAACTCTGTAAATAATAGATTTGGTTTGCGAGGGTCATAAATGTGTCAGATATTTCAACCAGGCGACAATATGGTAGACCGTGTATGTGCGTATCTTTTGACATTATACGTTCAATAACATAAGAATAAAAAGTAGAAATCGTTCAATTTTCAAGTCGAACAGTCCAAATTTCCCTGACGCGGAAAATCAGGTCAAATTACGAGATTGAATTTGTTTTTTATGGGGTAATTTTTATTTGTTTTGAAGGACTTTACCCATGATTTTTTTGCAATATTTTCTGCAGTCCTATCGTAAAAGTATAACCAGGCAATTTTATGATGACAGGAAATACATCATTCTAAATCCTGCTACGTCTTTTCAATGCGCTAAAAATAACATCCAACTGTAATGCGACAAAACTGTACACTGCGATAACCAAGGGACTATTTTATTATCCAGCCGAACCCATATTTAAACACACTGTTATTCTGAAATGTTAATTCATCTATATTCATAAGCTCCGAGTTAATTGGTGCTTATGCATGAAGGAACTTGCTACGTTATTGCATGCTATAATCGGATTAACTCAATAGCAGCGTGGAGAGCTGGAAAATAAAGCAGTTAGCATGTTAGCATGTTAGCGAGGAAGCAACAGGATAGGCTGAAAGAAAAGTTAGTAACGTGTGATTTCACCTAAAAGAAAATTGTTAGGAAGTGCAATTGGTTGTTAGTTGCGTTGGTTATGGTGGCACACAAACTCAAACGCTGGTTGTACAAATCTTGTTATTGACGGTGCAAAAGTGAGTTTGAATGGATGAATGGATGGAATTAGTGATGAGCGCTAAATTGTGATCATTAGTGTTTATTTCTAATGAGGCTTTACATGCTTTTTTAATATAATAAAGTAAAATCTGTTTTGTCCCAGTACAGATACATTGTATATGCATTTATACCGGTGAAAATGGGACCGCTGTGTCCCGTCTGCATCTAATAATAGAGCGTTTTATTCTCTGTGAAGCAGTAAGTGCGTAGTTAGCGAGCTAGTTGTTGTTAGCTTTATGGCAAAACTCTGCTCTGGCTCTGACAGTCGTGAAAGGAACTTAAATTCTTGCTGCGGTGAATAATTTGGATACTAGGAACGCGTTAGGTAACCCTAAACATGATTTAAAATCAACCAAGTTTTTTACATTGTTTTCTAAGACAGTTAAAATCAGTTTCCATTTAATGTTTAAATGTGAGAACGGATGATTTTGAAGCTTTGTTGTTGTTCATAAATAGAAGCAAGATACATTTAATGCCATATTGTGGCACAATCCAAGCAAAGCAATGACATCTCCATAGATTAAGTAGATGGTGAACTCCCAACCCGACACGTTGCATAGTACACCTTTAAAGGTTCTAATATTTTCCTTTTGAGTTGTGCGCAGCAGACCCCTATTTAATTTGACAAAGAAGCAAACTACTTCAATATAAGTGTAGTATTAAGTTTTAAAAAAAAATTGAATTTTGAATGTTATTGGATTTTCAAACCTATACCTATAATCCAACAAATTTAAAAGAAAATGTCATATGTTTTTAATGGCAAAAAGTCCTCAAAGTGTAGTTGAAAAGTTGAAACCATGAATAGCCTACTTTAAGTACCCCCAAAATATACCCGCAAGGAATCACAAATATAAAACAAATTGAAAACATTCTGTCCAATTTTTGTCTGGTTATTCCGTTTAAAAAAATATTTAAACCTAATTATAACAATACACAACATACTCAGACATGACAGTGACGCAGACACATGCAAAACAGGACAGGACTGAACTGTGCAGAGACAAAGTGAGGGGCTCCATGAACGGGGAGCAGGGGCTCGCATGCTGCTGTACTGCACAGGGTGAGTTAGTATAACCACAGATAGGGACGTGACAGAGAGAGAGAAAGGCCCATCGTGGAATAGTGGTATAAAATAGATAAATAATGATTTGAAATATGGCATGGGATAATGGTTACATTGGTTTTAACTAATGTATATGTGACTGGCAAAATCATAAATCAACATTTTTGTGTTTTACAACTTTCTCATTTCTACTAGCATTTTCATTGATAGTTTGGAATAGACGTATGATGCCCTCTACTTGAAACAATTGGAAGTGGCGTGTGAGCAAACATGGTATTAGGTAAAAACACAGATCTGGATATTATTTTTGTTTTGTTTTTTGTATTCATCTTGATTAACCTTTGGAAAGCTTGATTTCTGCCACTGTCTGAGTATGGCGTTATGAACAGAAGGTAGATCATAGCTTAATCCACCATTTCTGTTCAAAAAAGGATTCTCTTTTTAAACTGAAAAGCCTCAGTTCTCAGCGCTTTATATATTTTGCCTTGCTTGAGGTGGATTTTGTGTGCATAATAGTGAAAACGAATTCTGAAAGGTGGAAATGCTTTTAGGCACATAAACTCATGAAGCGAATATTGAAACTCTCATGAGCGTCGGACTTTAGACCTGCACCAGATGCACCGGAGCAGACACAGGTGATGAACAAAGCCAAGAGAATCCACATGATCCACATCAGGTTCAGGTTATTAGCTGCAAATCCTCCAGAAAAACAGAGCTAAACAAACACTGCTGCACCAACGGCTTGAAGCTCAAGTTAAAAGTAAACATGTGGGCCAACTATAACTCACCCAGAAACAACGCGCTGTCTAATCGTCATAAAAGGAGAAACTCAGGGATAGTTTGCTTGTCTAACATTAAAAGTAAATAGAGGCAGCAGCCATTTGTTTACATGTCTTATAGCATTATTAAAGTTTAAACATGCTACATTTTGACGAAAAAGTATGCAGCTAACAGCTAAATAACAGAACATGCGTCTCTAGCAAAGCCAAACCAAACAGCACGGTGCGTTAGCAGGATTAGCGGTGTCACGACACAAAACAGGCAGGCGGCTCCCGTAACCAGGGCGACCTACTAAATTTGCAGTTGTCATTCGCTTTTCTTACGCAAATTTAGATGATACACACATTTTTTAAGGGTGGAAACGCAGCAACTGTCTTGGTTCGTGGGTTTAAGATGAAGATGGACAGCCGATTGTAACCCTGAATTTGAGTGTCTTCTGTGTTTTTTTTTGCGCTGTAGTTTCCTGGATGTAATGCTGTTTGCAACCGTTTCACTGCAGGGCTTAAATACACTAAATTCCTCTGTTTATGTGTGGGAATCTTGTCTTTGGGATGCATCAGCTTTTGTCTGTCTGTTTAAAGCGTTTTAAAGCATGGCAATTGTCAAACTGCGGCAGGAAGATGAATGGGAAAGGCAAGAGCTGAAATGATTATCTATATTTTAAAAACACAGAAGAGGAATTGGGTTTCTGCTCAACGTGGATAATTGAAACTAAGGTGTTCAAAACAATCAATTCAGCACAGTATGTCCCCTTTGAAATTGCCAGTCAATACATTTTGGAATGGATGCGTTTGAAAAGACAAAAACAGTCTGTTTTATCCTGTAATAGTGTTTTAAGGCACTGTGGTAAAAGTGAAAAATGACATTTGTTGGCTGTAAATGAGCGGGGAATGAAGTACAAACGTCTAAATCATAAAAACGTGTGGTGAAAAATGCGGGTTTGGACGTGATTTTGCAAAAACGAAACAAAAACGTTACCTTCTGCTGCCCAGCGGAGTCGACATCATCAGCACCATGCAAGAGCCACATGATGCACATGATTGGTCGAGGGGGTGGTTGGGGGTGAAGGGAGAGGCGGGGGACGGGTACATGGAAAACATAGAACAGCTTTGAAATAATGGAAACAATAATGTCAACAACAAAAGAATGCACAGATTTTTAACTTAACATACATAAAACATATAATGCAACGAAAAAGACACACAAAAAACGTCAAGGAATTTCAGCGCATCAAAAATAATGGCTGAAATGCTTGAAATCATTATTTGCAATACATTTTCAGTATTTGGCATTGCAGATTGAACCCAAAACTGAAATGGGGACACAAAACATGACACACAACAAATTGCATAAGCAGGGGAGCATCATGGGAATTGTAGGATTGT
>NW_027315779.1:27587388-27622388 GCF_026437365.1 Eucyclogobius newberryi
CAGATACTCACGGGGGGACAGTGTGGAGGCCGGGGGGGAAGAGGGGGCAGACGAGGGGGCCGCCGACGGAGCTGGAAACGGTCACAGTCGAGTCAAACGACATCGAAACCTGAACTATTCAAACTTAAGGCTCTTTTATGCCTCTGCCTGTCCTCCTCGTTGTTTTCTGCTTCTCCTCAGAGCTTGTGGATGTGGAGCTGACCACTGGGGGCAGTAGTGAACACAAAAAGTGACGGGAACAAGCTTTTCCTGCAAATGCGATCTAAGTCCTACAGTAGGTGCCTCCATGTTTGTTTTTCGTGCACTTTTTCTTTCGTTTTGGTCAATTCTCTAACTGGCTTTGAGCGCCCTCTGGTGGTTACTTACTTACCAGAACACAGCCTTGATATTAGAAGCGGTTGAAAGTGTAAATGAGGGTACAAGAACCACACTTCGAATGCATAAAGCGGTTTACGTACGAAAATGGAGGATTAATGAGCTTTTAGAGTGACCATTTGTTTCTCTTTTAGTTGTCCTGCATGGTCATTTAGGCCCGTGAACACCGTGCCCATAGAAAACATGATAATATGAATATATATATTTTGGGCTGAAATTTGAGGTACTCAGTCCATTCAAATTGAAGTAAAAGGAATATTCTGATTCCAATTCCTCTCATCCATCTCATTATTTTATATTTGTAGGACATATACACACGTCATAACTTATTAATGCTACAACACTGCTGATTATTCACAACAGTTCTTAAAAGTTGTCCAAAACACTTACAAATTAAATGTAAAAAGCTGTAATAATAGTTGGATAATGCGATGGCTGTTAAAGGAGAAGTACGTAACATTCTTGTCAGTCCCTGTGATGGTTAAATATTTATTTTTACAGATTATTTTGAGTCTGTTCTCTGACAGTGTCTTTTCACAAGGGAACAGCAGGGGGAGCACTCTTGCGAAAATGTTTTAAAAATTACTGTTTTAATGGGTAATATTAAAATGACTTCTCCAGTTTGTCACATCAAATATCATACATATGTTTAATTCAGTTTTATGGCAAAAGTCCATTTGTAATTTTAAAGTATCGCTTATTTTAAATAGAAAAAGCTGGTATTGAATCGATTTCCACATCCTGCAACAAACAATGTCTTTTTACGTTTATTCGTTTATTTACCGCAGGTGGAATTCGTGGACGAATCGCTTGAGTTGCATCTACCATGAAAATAAATGTATAAATAAATAAAAACGCAGATCAAGGTCAAATTCTCAAGCTCGTGTCACATTACGCTAACTTCACACTTTCAAGACTCCCTAAACCACGTTTTAAAAGCACTTTCTTCCCATTGTTCAACTTGAAACTAAAGTTTGCTGACTGGATGTTATGCCAGACGTGAAACAAAAACAAGGACACGTAACACTTTTGGTTTGACTATGATGTATTTGATCCTGTTTGTTCCAACGGCAGTGTCAGCTTTCTCTGAGCCGTGAAAAGCCTATTCTTCAAATTCACAGCATCAATTTATGAAAAACAAACATGATTAATTTTTTCCAATTATTTTTGGGATGTCTGCAGCTTGTATTTTGTGTTTGCTCTCTCTTTGGTTGAGTTTTTCCTTTTCTTTTTAATATGTTTTTTAATATGTTCTTTAATTAAAAAAATATCCAAAAAATCTTCTTTTTTTTTTTTTTTTTTTTTTTTTACAAAAGCAGGTGTGTGAAAAAATACACAAAAATGCACAAAAATTATAACTAGAAAAACAAATAATTAGCACTATCAATAGAAAAAAATAATGAATCACACTTTTGAAATCGCAATGTGTGTTTTTTTATGTCATAATTTAAATGTAAAATAAAGCTTAATTTGAAATAGTTCCACACATTTTTGCTTTCTGACATTTTAATAGCTAATTCATAATTATTTCCCAAATCTAACACACATTATTTAAAGGTTTAGGGCAGTGTTTTTGTGAAATCTGTGTGGCTGTATGTTTCAGGTAAATGTACAGGACCAAGGCAAGTATTTAACCCATATTTTTACTACTACTACTCGCTTTAACGTTCTCAAGCAACTTTTATTTTTCTCACGGCGATCACAGTATTCAAGAACTGCAACGATTAATGGACTAATGGAGACTAGTCGCCTGTCGTTTGCTTGCTTATGCAGACTCAAAAACACTTGTAAAAAGACCTTTTGCCAGCGACATTCATAAAACAAAATGTCAAAAGAGAATAAAGCGTTTCGGATTTTCATCAATAATACACTTTATTTGTACATATATGTCTTCAGTCAACATATTTCAACCTTTATTTGGTTAAAAATGTATTTAAAAATGTACAAAAGAAATGAATTTTGACTATTTATTTTGCACTATGATTTTTAAAATACATTTATAACCAAATACAGGTTGAAATATGGTGACTGAAGACTTGTAGAAAGAGAATATTTACAAAAAAGTGTAATATTGATGACATGAAGATAAATCTAGGTTTTTATTATTGTTATAAATGCCTGTTTTACCCTTGAAGCCCACAAACGGCTTTTTATTATGCGATGCCTTGTACATAAATGCTTCTGCCAAAAGTCTGAACTCCTGAGACTCACGCCCACTCTGCCCGGGCTGGACGTCTCCTCTGGGTGCAGGAGGGTCACACACACCGGATGCTTTTAGTGTGTAAATTTAAATGTGGCTGTGAGCCGAGGGTCATTATGTCTGTTTGGGGGTTTTTCATATTTTTTTCTATATGTTTTAAAATGTGTGTGCCGTCTTTTCTCACCTGAAAAAGAGGTTTCAATCTCAATATGTTCTTACCTGGTTAATAAAGGTTAAATAAAAATAATATGATATAAAAAATAAATGTATAAAATAGTAATTAAAGAAAAAATGCAAGTGAATGAATAAAATGAATAAAATGAATAAAATGAATAAAATGAATAAAATGAATAAAATGAATAAAATGAATAAAATAAAATATTGATTTAGTGAAATAAAAAAAACAAAATAGAATTGAATAGAATAGGTCTTTTTGTAAGTGTTTTCGAGATTGTAAAGTTCAGACAACGATTATGATGAACAAGTCGACTAGTTACAGCCTGTGACAGCCCTGTAAATTACACAATTGTATTCTAGGTTTAAAAATATGGAGAACCCGTTTCTAATCAATTAGTATATTCAAGCAATATTGCCTAATCATATTTGGCAGTCACGTTGCCAGTGGGTATGTGTATTATTTCTTTCTATCTGTCCGTTGAATTAACTTCTTTATGTTGTCTAGGGGGTTATACAAGTATCTAGGGTTAAAAGAGAGAAGAAATAAGTGAGGAGAGGGGTGTGGTCTATCTCTACGGTCTAAGCTAGTGACACTTCCGTCTACAGAAACCAACCTGAAATCTTTTTTTTCACGTAATGGACCCGGGTCACTTTCTCTGGAAATGCAAACACTTGTCGTCATGGTTACAGTTCGGTATCGTGTCAACAACTTCATGAGTACTTTTCAATTTTTAAACGAAAGGTGCGCAATGTAAGTTTTTCTGTATCACTTTCTAATGACACTGTTAATTGCCATAATAAAGCATGAACAGAGGCAGAATTCATTCATCATTTTCATCACATTCAAACATAGAGCACCTTTAATGTTAAGATCCACATTATGATGATGTAAGGTCTATTTACTCTTTTACTTTACGGTTAAAGTGGCCATAATTTCTACTGTTTTCTACTGAGATATTTGGATGATTTTTGTCATAAACCTCACTTTGACATACATTTCCGAAACATCAACTTGAAATGTTGTTATTGGCCCTAAATTTGAAGATGGACTTTAAAATAAATGGGACTTTTTTGTTGGATTAGACTACTACTAGTAGCTACTTTTTACTTTGTTTTTTTCTCTCTGGTATGTTGTATATTTGTATGTTTATGTATTTAAAAAAACATGTTTTCATGGAAGTCAATGGGTGAAAAATGTCTTAAAATAATAATTAAAACATCATCTGAGCCAAAGTTGTTGCTACTATTTGACATTTCCAAGACTGTGAAAAACGGTAAAAACTAATTCAGCCTGCATTCATATTTCAAATGAAAAATATGCCATTTTATGTGATATTTTCACCACCTCTGTTGCTTTTTCCTAAGATTGTTAAAATTAAGTAGTTAAGCCTGAATAATTTCTACTATTTCAAATTCCAATTATTTTAATCTTTCATTCTACAAATTCAATCTCTGTTTATGCTTTATTAGAGTTAGAAATGTTTGAATATTTTTTATAAGGAATTATACTTCCTTATTTCACAGTTTGACACCGCAGCTTTAATGCTTAAATACTTAATACCCTAAACTCTTAATTAAGTAGTTACTCAGCCTGAATCGTGGTTAATAAACCATTTGCTTGTTATTAATGAAGTCTCTGCTCATGCTTTGTTAAGGATTATTAAGTGTAGTCAATATAAAGTAATATCTCTTGTTTTTATTTGTATGCATTTCAGAAATAGAAAAAATTATAAATGAATAGAAATAGAGTAATACTAGTACATCTGCTACTCTCACTGTATGACTTCTTTTTCTACACACATGTGAAATATGTCAGAAAGTCTAATTAGCAAAGGGGCTCCTTATGATTCGTCCACTTCTATAAACGGCAATATTATCTCAAAATATGTACCTGAAAATGAACATGGGCTCTCTTTAAAAATGTAAATGTAATAGTGGCTTAGGTGAATATGGAGAGCGGTTCTGGGCTACGGTGAGCGAGGTGAACATGTCTGATGATGTGAGAGGGACTTACTTGTGTGCACAAAGTCTGAGCAGTCCAGCGGAACACAAACAGATGGAAACAGGAGCAATGGAAAAAGAAAAAGACATGATGAAATGAAAACATGAGAGAGAGAAAGTGCCACCACATCCTTCAGCTTCTACCGCAAACGTCGGCTGTAATATCAAAGGTTGTCATGCTAAACAGACTTTTTGTTTGAATTGAAAACAAATACAATAATTGGAGTTAAAAATGGTAGGTATATATAAAAAATATATATAACAATGCAATTGTTGTTATGGAGATATGCAAAATTAATTTAATTGAAAAAACGACAGAAACGTCATATAACGTGATATTTATGGTCTTTTGTGGTTTATTTTATGGTTTAAAATATAGTTTGAATATTGCTATCGCTAAGATATTTTAAAATTCAAGATTTATTTATATCAAGACATTAATTTTTGTCAATATCGCCCGCTGCTACATGAATTTGTGTTTGTTTCAATCCTCACGTTCCATCAACCCACGACAAACTGCTGGACATGTCACACTTGAGGTAAACAAAAAAAAAAGTTAGCCACTAATAAGTTGTCAAATTATTTCTTGCAGTTTTTTTTATATATTTTTTAATTTATCTGCATATATATTTCATTTTTGGATCAGTTGGAGTGGAGAGCTCCCACTGGAGTCATCAACCCTATGGAGCTGAGGGCTAACGCCAAGGGCACCGAGTTGGTCAAGGGCTTGGTTCAATTTGCCTCCAAATTCGTCATAATCAAATAATATGAGATATTATTTGCTAAATGTGCATTTGTGGGGCATTTATCATCAAGAAAACCTAATCTTAATTCACAACAAAACAGCAGTTCAAAAGAATATTAGGAAATCATATATATTTGTAGTAAAACGTGCATTAACTCTTTTAATTAATAAACTAATGTAATTGTCAAGATATATACTTTATTTTCTGGACTATAAGTCACACATTTTTTCATAGTTTTGGCCGGGGTGCGACTTATACTCCAGAGCGACTTATATGTGATATAATTATTATTTTAGACATTATTTTGTTATTTTAAAGATCCACCTATAAATGTAAGATATATCATAAATCATTCATCTTTATTGTGTTCAGTGTGTTAAACGGGGTTTTAACAGAAACACTGAACAGCCTAAAATATATAAACCTGTGTTGGAGACAATACATTTCACAAACATTATTTTAAGCCATGAAATGCAAAAAATAATAAAAAATCTCATTACAAAGTCTGAATAATACACGGCAGAACCTTGTAAAGTTGCATCTGAGTGAAGGATGTGGGCGCACAGTACAGCTTTTATACTGAAAAATGAGAAACCAAAAGAATTTCAGGCAAATGCTTGGGATAAAACTGCATGCAACAGAACAGTGTAACAGAGATGTAGCAGAATGGCTGTTCCTGCAGGGTCAGGAGGCAGTGGTGCAGTGACAGGGTTGGACCACAGGAGGCAGCAGACCGTGGCGTCGTATGGAAACGATAAGAACAGGTCAAATGAAATACAGGCTCAAACGACTTCATGACGAACACAGAAAGAGGTGGAAATAAAGTCACGTTTGGATGAAAAATTACGTTAACAAAACACATTAGCGATAGCATTCACATCATACTTCAACCATACTGTGTGAGTTACCTGACAATGTAACTATCCAAAGTTAAGTGTGTTTGTCATTGGTTGTTTTCACTTTCTTTAAAGGACACATACAGTATTATGCAAATTTGTGTGTGCTTTTAACCATGTACTAACATTGCTCAATCATTAAAAATACACTTGCGGTTGTATTTAGCTTTATTTGCGCTAGTTTCATTAATCCTGTTTACAAGGTTGACTTCTCTGCGCCTCAAAAAACACTCTCAGATTAAAGATCTGGACGTCTCCTGTGCTGGTTTTGAGTTCAGAGCATTTCTGCCGTCAAATCGCATTCATTACAACTGCGTGTTCATAAAGTATTAGCATGTCGACACAAGCTAGCTTTTGTTGGTTTCTCTAAGCTAGTTCCCGCTGTGTCACAAATTGAGTGCTAACATAAAAACCTGATGAGGGATGAGGACGTCTGATTGGTAGAAAATGTGTGTGCTTTACATAATTTTAAGTTCTAAAATATAAATAAGTAAGATGTACAAAATCATGTCACATTTAAATGACAATGACAAATAATACATAACATGTGTCCTTTAATTTGATGACAAAAGTCCATATAAAGGGCAAGGGATTACTTCATGTACTGTATATGTACTATAGTTTAATAAACAGAAAATACACAAACCTTTTTTTAATTATTAGCTTTTGTTCTCGCTATTTTAACAGTCCAACAGTAAGTATTTATAATTCACAATCTTAAAGGTGCACTATGTAATTTGATTGGTGGGGGGTTGTCCCTGCTTGTCACCATGTAGATGTTGCCTGGAATGTTCCACTGTATGGCATTAACCTTATCCATGGTGCATTTATTCATTCAATTATGAAAAAAAAAAAACACATTTCAGACAAAATATTGGCCCCATGGAAATAGAGAAGTTTAATGCTACACTGTGGAGCGTTCTAGGCAAAGCAATACTATCTCCATGGAAACAACCTTTAAATGTTATGTTAAAATGTACAACAGAAAATCCTCAATATGTGGATCTTTTGTAGTTTGACTCTATGAATTCACTATATGAAGTTAAAAATCTATCAACGATCATTAACTGTTATTTGTTGTTTGAAAAAAAATACATGTTCAACTGTGAGTCTCCTTTCCTTTCAAGCGGATACGTCTACTAATGGCATAAACATTCTTAGCCATAAACAAGGTCAAAACATCCGCATTTTGACACGACAATAGGATTCTAAGAAGCTCTCCATCTCAAACCACTTTAAACAAAAAGCCATTTACAACGACATGATTTGAAGGCTATTACAACATTCTGTATGGACATTTGATTGTCTAGTTCCATTATTAGACTTTTCAATCGAGACTTTCTTACGTAACAATCCATCAACATTTCCAACGTTTCTTTCCAACAATAACCCTTTAATTTCTAAATGCACTTCGATAGAGATTCTATTAGACTCCATGATGGACCTGTAGGACTCCAAGGTTTTTATGTTATTTGCAGTTCCTCAGACGGCTTAATGTACGGCCCATTTAAAGAAACCTGCATTTTAGACGTCCCTGTCTCAAGAAAGAAAGAAATGAGTCTGGCATTCAAAGAACAAGAACTAAACACCGTATTTTCTGCACTATAAGTCGCACCTTTTTTCATAGTTTTGGCCGGGGTGCGACTTATACTTATATTTATACTCATATAATTATACTCCGGAGCGGCTTATATATTATTATTTCATATTTTCACACTTGCAACCGCATTTCACACTTCAGTGCGACTTATATATGTGTTTTCTTCTCTATTATGCATTTTTTGGCTGGTGTGAATTATAGTCCAGTGCAACTTTAAATATGGTATACCCAAATATTCTCCATTTTCTTTTCATTCAGGTCAGCTCTTCACTGCATTATGAACATTTGGTATAAAAATGTACCTAAAAGCAGTCGGTCTTGTCAAAAGTGTCCCAGATACAAAACCATAAAGAAACTATTCTCGATACTGAAAAGAAATCCTTTCCTGAATACTTTTAGCATGGTCTTGATCTTTATTAGTATAAGACCACATATAAATATGAGAAAATGACTGCTATTTTGTGTTGAAAATCACACTCTTTTGTCTAAAATGTATTTGAAAAAATAAATTAAATTAAAAAAAAAAACCTTAGTATAGAAATCAAGTTTGAAATTTTAATATGACCTTTAATAACAATTCAGACCAGAGAGTCTTAAACAATAAAGAAAAAGAACAATTCAATTCAATTATTTTTCATTGATACTGGTTTGAATGATTTGGACAAATACCCTAACTAAATACGTTTTTTCCATTTTGTCGATTGTTATATTGTATAAGAAGCACAAACGAGTGAAGGTTGTCCAAGAAGTGCGCTGTTAGCATGCTAGTTTCTGTTAGCATTAGCTCTGTTTTTCACATTTTAAGATAAGATAAGATAAGATGATCCTTTAATGTCCACACATGGGGAAATTTCGTTGTTACAATGCAGTAGAAACAGGAGGAAAGGACAAAAAAACACTCTTAATAGAAGAACTCTTATGAACAAAACAAAAAAAAAACTCTCACAAGACTCCTTTCTTATCTTAATAGGGAATGGAGGAAAAAAAAAGAAAAAGATAAATAAAAATAAAAAGATAAAAAGACTTAATTATTAATTAATTAGTTACAGTGCCTACAATTCTATACAAAGTACGAGGCTAGCAACATGTTTTTGGTAATTTTGTGCAGCCTTAAACCAATCTTAAAAAAAAAGAAAAAGACTCCTTAACATGGTTGATATTATAAAAATGCAGCTATTACGCAGCTAATATGTTCGGACACACTTTTCCCTTGCCATTCCTCCGATTGGTCTATTTCTTAAAGGTTAGCGCTAAAACATGAAAAACAGAACTAATTTTAAACTCTTTTCAGTTATCCTCATTGCTCACTTACCTAATGCATTCTGGGCATCGTAATTATTCACCACGATGAGTCTACAAATGCTTTTCACAACTTTCCGAGGCGAGTTTTGCCTTCATGGTAACAGCTAGCATGCTAACATCGCACTTCCTGTTTCACGGAGAATAAAACGCTCTATAATTTTATGCAGACAACACACAGCAGTCTGATTTTATGTTGCTTTTACAGTGGGAAAACCATAATTTACTTTAATTTGACATAAATCAGGTACAGTCCCTTTGAATCGTGTACGAAATAGAGATTTAAGAAATGTTTTATATTATTTAATTTTTTTCCATATTAGCTACATTCCACAAACGAAATAACTCACATCAATCACTTATTTTTATCACCTCAAAAATGACATACCGTAGAGCATGACGGGACTATACATACATTTACGCAACTTTTCCCTCCACTCATTTAACATACACACATAACAAACACATACGTTTCTATAGAAAAGCAACAACGTCGGTTTGGGTTAACACTACATTATATTTGACTGACAAAATGCAGGCTGACACCAACTATGGGGCGAAAACAGCACCGCGTCGACAGCCCTAATGCCCAGTTGCTGTGCCGTGACTGTTGACAAGTGCAAGCGTTGCCTGTCAAATCCTATTCAGACGCTGTGATTTCAAATACGATTATGCCTCTACCTGCAACGATCGCAGGCGGCTGGCAGCGTGAGTTGCACAAAGAGACAGGAGGGGGAATGTGCACCAATGACTTGAATTCTGAATATGTGCTGTGTTTGGGGTTTTATAGAGTAGATTTGTGTAGTAAACTGGTCTATTTATCTTGTTTAATGTATTTCTACTGTTTAAAGGAGAACTAAGTAACAATTTTACCCTATTAAATGTCTTTGTAAGTCCCTGTGATGGTTAAAATATGTATTCTCGGGGAGTTTGAAGTGTCCATCGTTGCCCCCTGCTGTCTCTGGGAGGAAAACCAGCCTTACAACATGGCCGACATCGATCCGAAGACAACTATCCTGGGAAATCCTCTCTTTTTTTAAATATTTGGCAGCGTTAAATGTTTTATACTGTCAAGAAAACAAATTAAAACGAAGAAAAAAAAACAATTTCCAGGTCGGTTCTCTGATTGTGTAGTTTCACAATGGAGCTGCAGGGGGAGCTTTAATCTACCTCAAGGGTCGCACAATATATGGCAAAAATGATGCAATACACCATAACATCAAAGTTCTCCTTCTGACATAAATGCACAGTATTTAAAATAAAAATAAGAAAAACAATCATGATTCTCCTCAAGTCAGTATTAGCTTTGATTTAGTCTTGTTTTGTCTCTGTTGATTTTTTTTGTTTTTGTTTTTAATAGGGTATAAACATTTTTAATCTTAGTAATATTGTTATTGCAGAGCTCGCATATCACAATATATTTCAATATTGTGCAGTAATACTAATAAATTGTAATGTTTATGGGCATTTGGAGGTGCTGTTTGGGGGCCCATAATGATGTGGCTTCTAATACTTCGTCATGTCAAAACTTACATGGACTAACTAATATAAATCAAATAATAATAAATAAATAAGAAATCCAATAATGTTCTCTATTTTTACACAGAGTTTAAGTAGTTTGAAAAAGAAAAGACCTCTTTCATCACACTGTTAAGCTTTGTATTTCAATTCAACAATTTCCTTTGATGGCCAAAGTACCTCTCACCTTTTCTATTCATTATTGGTGTAAAAACAAGGTCTGTCTGACAGGCCGTCTAAAACATGTTTCATTCTTCGCATCAGGTTTTGACAAAAACTGAAAATAATCCATTTACTTTGATTTTATCCAAAGTGCCAGTCCGCTCCATGGGGCATTTCACTCTAAAAAAATAACACTGGCACCTGCACGAGGCGACCTGTTCTATTCACTTGATTCAGAAAATGTGAGTGGAGTTTTTGGCCCCAACACAAACAACACTAACATCACTTAATTGCTACACTTTTTGCTGATTGATTCAATTCGCTTTTTGGAGGCGATCCAGTGTCCAATTTTCTGACTTTTGGAGTTTTTAAGAAGAACCACAATTCAGAGCCACTTTTTGGGGGTTCTCTATCCTGCTTAGCAACAAAAGTCATTTCTATTAAAGATGCACCGATACCGATACTGCTGTTGGATATCGGCCGGCGCTGATCTAGAAAAATGAGCTGGATCGAGTACAGCCAATGAACTGATGTAATAATAAGACTCTACAGGTCCAGAACGTCTAAAAACTTAAAATAAAAATAATTAAATCAAAATGAATGAGCTGTTTTGTAGTCACTCGTAAAAGGAAGGATAAATACCAGTTACATAACACTTTTGGAGCAGTTTTGTGCACATTAACAAACTATATTCACTTATTCAGAAGCTGTCTACACTTACATCCCTGTGAATATCTTATAGTCTGTAGTTTATTTCTTTTGTTCATGTTAACTATAGGGTTACAGTTGTGTTTAATATGCTAATAGGTACAATTATCTGTGATCGAAAAGGTTAAAAAACATCCAACAATGTAACTCTACTAAAAGCATGACATAGTATACTAATATGATGAATACTTGTCTTATTAAGTGTGTGTTTTGGTTTCCCCTATTACATTAGTTATTAAAAAAAAAGAGTATTTTAATAAAAATCCATCCAACATTGTGACTTTCCCAAGTCTTCACAAACAAACGGCCTGAAGATCCTTCCACCCAACATCTCAAAACACGACTATGCAAGTTAAAACACAAAATTAAAATGAGGTATTCAAACAGAAATGAAATTGGGTTATACAACAGACGATGTAGGATCAACACATATTCGGGGTACGCACACATGAAACACAACATTCACGTCATTTTCTCATGGTTAAATTTACGTTCGGAGTGGACGGTCTGAATCGGGGGAGCACAGGCAGCGCAGGGTGGGGACAGAAGGGGGGCGGGTGTTACTTACGGACAGGCTCGGTCTTAAAGCTCATGGGCATGCTGCTCTCTCCCTCCCCTTTGCCATTGACGGCCGACATCCGGACCTCGTAAGAAGTCTCCGGCTTGAGTCCTGTGATGGTGATCTTTGTCAAGTCTGAAATGAGAGATCAAATGCAAGACGTTAATGTGGTTCTGAATGGTAAAGGTCCTCCTGTTCTAAGATTAAACTGACATTCTAATTGTTGTGTTTTTATTAATAACAGAATGTGTGTTTATTTATGTATCTCTCTTATTTTTTGTATATTTTTTTAAAGAAATGGAAACAAAACAGAAAGAAATAAGAACTCTGTTAAATGTTATTTTTTATTTAATGTTATTTTTTATTTATTTTATTTTATTTTATTCATTGTATTCATTTTATTCATTTTATTCATTTTATTTATTTATTTTCTTCTGCCATACGTAATTCGAAAGGTATCCATCTATTGGCATTTCGCAGTTCTATGTCCCTGGTACAAAACATTATATTAAATCAAAGTATTTTATGCTTTATTTCATTTTCGTTTTTTAGAATAGTTTGACCCGTTGTCTCTATGGAACAGGACAGTAGCAGGAAATGGGGATGACAGACACTGCGGCCTGGCATATGTGCTGTCCACTCGGCCACAGAGCAGCACAATTGGAACATTATCTCAATATTTACGTACAATCGAAGCAGAATGTATTTTTTATTTTTTAAACTAACATGAATAAGTAATAATAAATGATCCTCTGTGTTTTTAAAGACCATACAAACCTCACCACACAGGCACTATTATTTACAACAACACTTCATCTGCTGTTCTGTCAAATAAATAATATGAGACATAGTTCATAAAACAAAGTAAAACTAGAAATGTCCTGTACTTTTGTCAGAAGTATACATTCTGTCTTCCCCTTCTCAGCAGTATCCATACATTCCCTGGAGCAATAGTTCACGCTTCACTTGAAAACTTCATATAAAAACGTTGTCACAGTAATGGAAAAGTGTTTATTCTACAGTCGCACATATTTCTCACCCATGAAATGACTATTCACTATTCATTACGCTGATAGTTGGAAGACAATAGGCTGTTTTCATACGGTCTGCAGCTCAAACAATCTGAGCATTACCTTTCCCACATCATGTAACTATTTTAAGAATATTTATATCCCAAAGAAGGCGTGATATGAATACATTATGCTAAATTGACTTTTTGGAGCTTTTCAGAAACATTTGTTTCTGTAATAATGCATATAGTCTCCCTCTGCAAGCTCCTCTGTGTTTTAGAAGTCATTACTTTCACCTGACCAGTTGCTGTTGTTTTTAGCTTGCTACAAACTCTTCAATTTGTCACCGAATGTCAGTCTAGTGCCCTCTGCTGGCCTTTTGTACAACAACACATTTGATGGAAACTAAAGCCTTAAGACATTTCCAGGACACACTAAGCTATCTAAAGCACGAAAAAATATATCTTTAGAGTTAAGCCATGCCAATTTTGTATTTCAAAATTCTACTTTCCCTACCGATGCCAGCAGAGGGCACCAGACTCTTCACGGTTGCGAGTAATGGCCTAATCCAAGCATTCACCTTGAAACTGCAAATGCAAACGAAACATACTGCATTTTCTCTACTTTGAAGGACACATTTTTATTTGTACTTCTTTGCCACCATCTGCAGTCCATGGTTCACACAGTATAAAAGGCCAAGGAACAATGGGGAAACAAACAAAACCAAGCTATTGAAACAACGTGCCCTGACATGCTAATGTAAGCATGTCACTTTGTAATGAATGCAATACAGAAATGATCAAGTCTGGCGATGGTTTATGGACTTAAAACAGCACAGAAGATTTCTAGACTTCCACTATTGACATCACAATTCTGGGAGGTGTTTTGTGAGGCGCTGAGAAGGAGCAAAGATTAAACAGAATTAATAAAGCAAGCGTTAACGAAGCTAAATATAACTCTGATGAGGGAACAACAATGCCGTTTAAACTTTCAGTTGCAGTTCTTTCTATTGCTAAAACACACAGTGAACAGGTTCGCTTCTCCACAGATCTGGCGTCTCACAGGGGAGGGTCTAAGGGTAGGGGATGTCGGGACGTTTGATCATTTCGCTGTGATTTTGGACATAACAAAAATAAACTGATTGAATTGAAATGGAATTCTTGCTAAAAGTGTGGAAAAAACGCAAACTTTGACAAATGTACCCACTTTTCATCTTGCTAAGCACAGACCACCTTCATCTTTGGACTGTACATTTTCAGTTACGTAGCATTTTTGTATGCACAGTTTAATAATAATATAGCATCACCATCATGCCAACTCCATACTGTGAACATCTCCATAGAGACATAGTGCACCTATAATCTTGATCAAAGCAAAGTTGCCTCGATCATAAATCAGAAGTCTGCCTCCTTGAGAGTCTGCATGCGCTGTCACGGTTAACAGCCATGTTTGGTGATGCAGTTGAGCTGTTAGCCGGTGTTAGCATGGCGCTGTGTGTTCCGTGCTATGTCTGCTGGTTTGATATGCAGCTCCTGGGTCTGTGCTGTCAGTACGGCTGTCATATTCAGAAGGATCGCTCCCTCGACGCGGCGTCACGAGCACTGGCAACAGATAGGAGCAGTCGCAGTGGGACGGAGGGGTATTAGCTCGGCCTGTCTCTCAAATGCACAGCGTTTCCAGAAGCAGCCGCAACAGGAACTGCCAGGGATTGAAAATATGAAGCATAATATTAAGTGTTCTTTTCTTAAAATTCAGTTTTTCAGTGCCTTTTTGACTGACATTGTGTTTTCGGCGATGCTTGTAAATGCAGCCCAATCCGACAAAAAGCTAGCTTGTTTCCTTTGAGAGACATTTGGCTGGTTGAAGAAAATAACTAACTTGGCGAACAGGCTCACATTCTATAATTTGATGATTTTATAATTTCAATGAAACAGTATGAAAGTGGCAAGGGTTTTGAAACCATTATTACTTGTCAAAGATTAGTTCCACAAAATTGCCATTTCAACTTTATGGGTAAAAGTGCTTTAGAGTGACGTCTTTATGATTGAATTCATGGCACGACCTTAGTGAACCCGGGACCCAAAGAATAATACAGTCAATTTGAGTGTCAATCCAAAAGGTTATGCTTTTGTGAAAGTTGAAAATACAATGGCCAGAATTTTTATATTGAAATACACCTGGACGTTATTGGACCAAATGTCAAAAATGTACATACTTTTTTTCAGATTTTCATTCCCAATATTCCCAATCTTTATTTGCTTAAAATTAATTCAAAAATCTCACTGTGAGAATTGCTGACTAGTCGACTCTGTTAGTTGCAGCCCTAATTGTTCCATCCCAGAACCATTCATGCAAATTTCCTCTCACTTCTCCCCGTGAGTCGTTGTAACAAATTGAATCACTTATATTCAGATTAAATTTGTAGTGATGCTTTTAGAGGTCTAACAACCACAAATCACGCCGACACTAGCAACCACGCAAGTCTGTTAAAGCACATTTGCCAAAGGCTTTCTCCACCGCGAACGCTCCTTCTTAGCGCTAATAAAGCTAATGCGTCCTGTGAGATTCTCCCAAACGCTGACCCTGAATTGTGAATCAAAGCTCATCTACCTCATTGGAACATCACTGGCTTTTTGCTTTCAGAGAAGCGAGGCTAAGTGGCGGGTATGGAGGGACTAAATCAGGCAGGATCAGAGCTAGCGAGCCGCGGGGATCGTAGCGTCGCTAAAACGGGGCTGCGCTCGGAGTCTACTCGGCCTTCTGACATACGCTGACTTTATTTAATTGCTGTGATGTTCCCAGCGGACTTTTGGCTTTCCGAGCGCATCCAGGCTGACGCAAAGCTGTCTAAACAAATGACTAAAAGTTTGCCAATATGCTAATTCGATGTAGGTGATTTGAATACCGAGAAGTCAAAACAGCTGATCAGACGATTGACATCCTATAATAAGCTAGTTTTAAGGCACTTTTTAGATGTATTTATTCGTACATATGTGGAAAACAACTCAAATTGCTTCCATTCTGAAAGCGAAACAAAGTATATTGACTGTAAACTGAATCTAAAGTTAGCCACGAACTTGCTTCTAGTGCTCACAGACCTTCCAACACGTCCAAAGTGTTTACGCGCATGAAGTTTACAGTCAAATCCAGATACCAAATCCTAGCATATGTTTCACAGCGCCACAATATGACAAAGGCTGTTTAAATCTGATCTTTCACGTGGTCGTTCACGTCACAAAATAAAGGCGATTGCCGTTTGTGTTTGGTGTGAACGGCGTGATGTCATTGCAGCCAGGAGCGCTTAACCCCTCGCTCGGCTAACTCCTTCACGATCGCCTGAAATACCGCCCGATTACGTACGAACCCTCAATTTTTACCTGAATTGATTAGTTACTCCGTATATTGATTAGTTCACAAACATCTTCCTTCTTCCACTGACATTTTTTGGCTCCTTCGTCTGTCATTTCTCTCCAGTTTGACTTAGAATTGTGACGTTTATACCGGAAATGTCGCCTATAGATCACGTTCAGGTCGGATGAACGGGACCTGAGCGTTCAGACTGAAGTCACATTCGTAAAGTACAGATACAGATCGGATTTATTTCAACTTACAAAAGTGGCCTGGGTCGGATTTGATGAAAATTGTCCTGACACACTGCCCTGAAAGTAGCCATAGTCTTTCAGACATTTCAGCACATTTCAGTTGCCTGACCAGCCATTCTCAACACGTTTTGACAGACTATGCAAAACCTGAGGTTCTGGGATCAAACCCAGTCGCACCAATTTCCAAAGGGAGTGATTGACAGGCGGATTAACCAATCAGACAAATGCATTGTCCGTTTGTGTCTAAACAAACATGGTGGATTACGAGGAAAGGATAAAAATAACAGACTGAGAAACGTTGCCGACTTCTGCTGAGTCAACAAGCGACGCACTAAACTCTGTAAATCTCAGGTAAATGAAGTTATATATTTTGTTCTGAATGTTCCGAAAATATTTGAGAGACGTCTTCTGCATTTGAGAGACACGTGACACAAAGTCTTCCGCATTTGAGAGACACGTGACACAAATTAGCGGCGGTGGTTGGACCGGTAAATGCTGTAAAGTTTTTTTTGACGCCCTCCAATGGTCCGATTCCAGACCGAGACGCATTCGGACAGAATGTGGGCGGGGCTGGCGGGGCTGGCGGGTCAGGCAAACATTTTAGCACATACATCTACATCTCATGTCATAATACAAAGCAAATAACTTTCTTTCCTTTCACAAATTGATACTTGTGCAAAATACGAAAAAAAATGTGTTAGGTACAAAATCACTGCTCTAAACATCTGAGACGGTGTTAATCAGGTTTGCCACTCTAGTTTGAACTCTTCCTGGGTTACAACTAGATACCAAGAAGGACACAGACTAAATACTGTACACTACTGCAATGTCATAAGGGACACAAAGTACACAATGCTATAAGAGCAGTAGTCGTTCCTCACCATCAGACGCGTCGTACTCGCGGAGGCTCCACGCGCTGCCGGGCAGACGCCACTGCACCCTGTACTTGAGGACGGTCACTCCCCCTGAGGAGTCGGGCTCGTCGAACTCCACCACGGCCGTGCTGGAGAAGGGCTCCACCTGCTGGATCTCCGGGGAAGACGGCACCTCTGCGACAAGAAGGAAACACAGAGTTACGGTACGGCTGTAAATGTGACGCTTGGGTTTTGTGGGTGGTTTGGTTTTCATGGAGTTCCCATCCGTGTGAATTTAAGGAATATGAAGTTTGATCCACATAAGCCTGTCAAAATTGAGTTATAAAATGTTGTAAGCTAACGTTGAGTTCATTGGTTCAGAAATGCAACTGTTTCGATGCTGAGAATACAGTGAATTTAAAAGCGAATGTGCAAAATGTTAGCATTAGCTCATGTCGTACTGGCAAACCAAAACACTTAGAGGTCGCCGCGTTCGATGCCAAAGCTATCGATCACTTAGCAACCCGGGAACATTTGAAGCACCCCAGAGCCAGTCGCCTCATTTTCTTCTTAAAGCCGTTATCATTAGCGCGCAAAAATCTCAAATTTTCAATAATCCAGAGGGTGTCGGCTGGTACCAACCCATCGACCATAGATAAACGCCTCAATATTGTTGAGTGATTCATTTTAGATTTTAATTAGCATGTGAAACTGGCATCTGAGCTAAAGGCTAACTAACTTCAAGTTGAGATTTTGTATCTTGCATACTTCTACTAAGAATTTAATGACAAAAAACATCATCTTTTACATGTTACTGATGATAAGAGCATGAAATAACATGTTATATACTTGAATATGGGAATTGGCTTCACCATTCATTTATATGTAATGGAGTGTGTCACAGATTTGGACTGTTGCCTTTGAAAATACTGAACAACAAAATATTTTATCTTCAAAAGGTTACGTATAATAGTCGTGTGCGATACCACCAATTTTTTATTTGATCCAAAACCAAGTAATACCATGCCAAATATCGCAATATCGCTATCCGGTACCGATACCAATGAGTTTTGTACTAAAATGCGCTGCTCCTCAACTATCAATGATCATTATTTGATTTCAACCTCTGCTTGAACTAATATGAAAGGTAAATGAATGTGCAGAAAACCTAAAATATGAAGAATGTATTACAAAAATATAGGCAAAATGTATTTAAGTGTCGATCCTTTTCGATAACTCCATCAGTTTGAATATGTTAATAATTGGTATTGATCTGACTATCACTAAAACCCATGAATAACCAATAATAATGATTAAAACTATAATTTACCCAGATGCGCAGTACTCTAGTGTCCTTTTAGTGACCACTCCCAGTGTTAGGTTTGGGCACTTTTCCTCCCTATTGGTTATAATAATATTTTGTCTGTTCAGTTTTTGTCTAATGATCTGTTTAGTTTTTTTTATTAGATTGGCTCCCGGCCGCGGGTGCGCGCCCTGGAGCCTTTAAATGGAGACCGGATGGGCTCATCTCGCTCTCTCTCAGCTCGGCTCCGCCCATCCCGCTACGGTCCCGCTACGTAGACGCACTCGGCTCGCCTGCTCCCAGCTGGCTCTCACTAGCTATAGCACTAGCCTGTTTTGTTTGGCCTGGTGGGACCGGTAGTCCCATTTTCGCTAGATAGGGGGTTTTGCGTGTCTTATTTTTGTGCTTTAGGTAGAGGTGTCGGCACCGGCTTCGACGGCCCTATACAGGGCTGGCCCGGTGTCGCACCAGGTCCACTTTTCTTTTTATAATTTTGGGGTGATTTTTAGGGCACGGGGGTTCGAAATTTGGCATTTATTTTGGGGGAAAACCTAATAAACTTGTTTAAACTTGTCTTCGTCTCCGTGTCCGTTTAAATATGTTAAACCTCTCTTCGGGGTCATAACACCCAGTAATTATGTACATGTATTATAATTGATATGTCACCACTATATGTTTTTCCCAGTTGTTGTTACGTCACATTGTGTGTTGTGATTGTTTTTATTTAACTTTAGTTTAACCAGTATAAAAACTCACATAGATTCCACATAATTTGACTCCAACAATTAGTAATAAATTGAACTTTCTAATGGTCAAACAGCTGGTCACCTCATTTCCATCTGATGAGGGCTGAAAACACAAGCAGGAAGTAAATCCAAACGAAACAGCTCCAACCGCTAATAACGACCCGCCGAATTCACTAATGGTTTTAACGGCCAAATAATTGTGGCGTGTTTTGAATGAGCCGCTGCACTTTGATTGTCTGAACCTCCAAACTCAAAGCCGCTATCTGCTCAGTGGGAACTTGTTACCAGGGACTGTTTACAAAAAGGCCCCCTCTTGGTCTAATGAGCCCCAAAGAATTTACATATCAATCGAGGCTAATACAGCACTACGTTTAACAGTCCAGTCCAAATAATACGTCTGTTTCAAGTCCACGGGCTTTTGCAATTCAGACCCGAGTTTGGTTCGTTGCATATATGTAAATGTTACGCTCAGATCAGGGAGCATAGAGTCATTTGTGATCCCCGTAAATGAACGGCTTTGTAAAAGGGAACGGGGAGAGGTAGAAACTAATTGGTTGCAAAAGT
Source organism: Eucyclogobius newberryi (assembly GCF_026437365.1). Lineage (NCBI taxonomy): Eukaryota > Metazoa > Chordata > Actinopteri > Gobiiformes > Gobiidae > Eucyclogobius > Eucyclogobius newberryi. Next base: position 27,607,709 of record NW_027315779.1, read on the forward strand.
AAGTAAGAGTGATAAAGAAGAGAAATGACCAAAGAAAGCGAAGCTAATTAACGGATAATGAATACGTGAATGGGTGGCTCAGATTGTGTGTCAGAAATTTGCTTTCGGTTTCAATCTGGAAAAAACGTTGACATGTCGGTCTTTAGTCGTTGAGTCGATTAATCGGTTGACGGCCAATTCGCAAGTTCTTCTGCCTTTTGCATGTACACAAAGTCGTTACCTAGTACTTTTCTGTACAAATAGTGCAGTTGTAGTCTTGTGAGTGCAGTTTGGGTGTGATTCTTGATCGTTTTGAGAGCTTTGTGCTGTGCCACGCCCCTTTTTTAGTGGATTAATCGATCAGTGGGACATGTCTTTAGTTGACCAAGAACTTTTTTAGTCCCCAACAGCCCTGCAAAACTTACAGTAAAAGAAGGTCGAATTACGTTTATTATAATATGTTCCGCCACTCATCCAAGTAGCTTCTTCCGCAGCTCTTAAATATCTGCCTGAGAGAAGGAGTTAAAGGGACTGTTACATTGCTTTTTCATGCAATAAAGTAAAAGCTGTTTTGCACCAGTTCAGCGATATTGTTTGCTAGCTTTACCGTGACGTTTAAATCTGCTCTGAAAGTTGTGAAAAAGCTTTATAAACTCATCACTGTGAATAATTACGACGTTCAGAACGCGTTAGGAAAGTGAGCGATGGATTAGGAGCGCTGCAAAGACTTTCAAAGAACTAGGTCTCAGGTAAAAATCAGGTACAGTGCCTTTAACTACACTGGAACTAACACATCCTAGTTGTTTCTGGTATTACACATTCATATGGCGGTGGGATTACAAGGACGACATCACATTTACTTGGAACAATATATACAATTTAAAAAAAAAAAACCTTTACATGGATTTTTTTCGGTAACGAATCAACCCATTTTTGTCACAGTTGAATTGTTTTTTCCCCCATGAGTCTGGTGTCTGTGGGTGTATTGTCACCTCCCAGAATGCACCTGCCCTTACCTGCTTGTATGAGGAGGAACTCTTTGGACTCGGTGCCCATAACGTTGGTGGCAGAGCAGTTGTAGCTCCCATAGTCGCTCTGAGAGTCAGGGTTGATCTGAGAACACAAAACAACACATTGTAAGAAGACATATATCTAACTATACCCGTGCTAGCTTATTTAACTCGTGAAAATGTGCTGGATTCAAAATGTTCATATATTTATACGTATTATTCACAACTTTTACGAATCGAAAAATAGAATTGCTTTAGGTGCAGGTAAGGTGACAGTAAATAAATGTACCTGGTCCAACAATATGTAAAACACTAATTCAACAAAAGCACCAATTTCGAACAAAACCACAAAAACATGATTTGTTCGTTTACTGTCTCAGATTTGCTTTCATTTTCCGTGCTGCTGTTCGTTATCAGTTAATGAAATTCCCAGTTTTATTAATTTGAATGAGTTTTTGCTGGTAAACATGTACTTGTTGTTGGGATGAGATAGTGCCTTTATTGTGCCTGTCTGCGGCGGCTCACGGACACAAAATGAGCATATGGCTGCGCGGATAACGCCGGCGTGTTTGGCCCTCGTACAATAAAAGCTGCTTTGAAACGGAATCACGTTGAAACCTTGTGAGAAACTGAAATTGCACAACTCTGGGTGTAATATTCTATTGTATATAAATAAACAGCAATAAATAAGTAAGTAATAGATACAAAATGCTGTGATTTTATGTTGCAGATCATGTATTTTGACCTTTTTTGTTTTTTTACTTCTGCTGCTAAATTACACTATATAACATAGCTTTTTTTGTTGTTTCCAGTTTAATTAGTCGATTAACATTAAAAATCTGACCAATTTTTTTAAATTCTTTTTTGTTTTTTTATGTCTTTGCTGATAGTTTGCATTCATGTTCTAGAAATGTATGTTGTACTTTCAGAGGGAAGAGACATATGTATGTAAGAGTGTCACACTGTTTTTGAAATAAATATCCAAAACAGCAAAATCCTCAATTGTTAAACCGTATAATTAGCCTATTAGCCTACGTTTCAACAAACAACGATCACGTCTTTGGAGTTGAATAATGGCACCTTTTTCTGAAGCTCTTATTTATTTGTTCTATGGGGGAAAGTTCAGTAATTGCAGAGAATAGTTTGTGTTCAAGCGACATCCCGACATTCTAGAATCCCTTATGTGTAAAACTGAGCTGGAACAGGTTCACTGATAATGATGATGAGAAGGTTCATTTGTGGATCATAAATACAATATATACACAGGCTATATACAGTACAGTACCCCAGTCCTCCATCTTGAAGAAATAATCTGTAGTTATTCTATAATGTTGAGATGACACGTGGATGCAAACGCCCTATTGGAAGCCAAGGAACCTCAGTTAAATTGTAATAATTACGAACGTCGCCTGTGTTTTTAATCCCGTGCTAATCGTCCATGTCTGTAAACATAGCCCCAAATTTTACCTACAATAATTCAGAAAATTCAGAGGTCCTTAGGTAAATCTAATCCTGTTTTAATCCTGTGAATTGAATATAAATCCAATACAAATGTCTCTACGGCCTTTTTGGTGTCTAGATTTGAACTAAATAATACTACTAATTCGCCACAGACCATTTTCCAATTCAATTATAGTTTTTTCTACAATTAAAAAGTGAAAAGCAGAAACAAAATAGGGCAAACGTAACCCGGAAGTACAACCCATTGTCGTGGCAACAGAGGACCGAGCAGCATGAAGGCGCTTTGGCAAACCTTTGGGTGCTTTTGGTTTAAAGTGAAGATCAAGGGGCTGCATCAGTGTGAATGGATTAAAACAGAGCGGCTCCGGCAGTTACAGAAGAAAAATGGATCATGTGGATGTTTTTTCTGATCACCGATAGCAACAACGACGCTAAAGAACAGGTACTCATATTTCAGTGTGTTTAGCAGTCCGCCATTTCCCAAATAAGTCCATAAAAACAAGACAAAACTGATCCCGTCCGAGTATGGCTACATTTGAATGGCCCGTTGTACAGATGCATGTTGCTAAGCGACTGAAGGCTAGCGTGTACCCCGGTCCGTCCATTCATTGACGTACCTCGAGGTAGCTGACAGAGGGCGTGTTGTAGATCTTGACGTTGCTGGAGTTGGCGTTGGGCAGCTGGAGTCCGTCCCTGAACCAGAGCATGTCGGCAGAAGGGTGAGCCTCCACCTCGCAGCTGATGTTAGCGGGGTTCCCCTCCCACGTGTACACCGTCACCTGGCCCAGGATCTTTGGGGCGTCTGCAAAGGCATAGCAAAGGAACTGAATATGAATATGTATTTTTGCCGAGGTCAGCTGCTTAGCGTACGTCGAACATTCAGAATGGAAGCTGCACAGGATCAATCCTTTCATTCTGTTTTCGCAGGACACGAGAAACTGGACACCTTTCTTTCTTTCTACGATCAATTTATACTTTGTCCATATAAGAACGGCAGAATATGAGATGAGCCTTCTGGGCAGACAATGAAAAAATGAAAAATATATATTATAAATTGTGTAAGATAAATGTTGTTTAAGGTGCGCTATAAGACTCTACATATGTCTCCATGGTGATGTAATCTATACGTACCTGCAAATATTAAATTACAGGTTTGTAGTGTGTCCACAAATCTGACCTGTAACTTGGTCCCCATTGGAGATCGATAAGTTTAATGTCACAAACAAAGCTATAAAATCTCAAGCAGGAATGTTAAGCAGTACTTCTGTAAAGTATTAACATATTTTCCAGTGTTTTCTAAATTAAATTAAAACATGTTTCGTCAGCTAAAATATGACCAAAGCTAACGATTTGCATGGACTAAAAGTAGTTTAAAAAAAACACAACAAAAAAAAACAAATGAATGAAGATTAATCAAATTAATCATATCTTCTTCTAAAAATAGTATAAATTAATGAAGGTAACAATTAAAATATAGCCGCAAGCGGCAATGATCGGCCCTCGCCACGCCGCCGCCACGCCGCCGCCACACCGCCGCCACGCCGCAAGAGGAGGGGGCGCTAACGCGCCCCAATTGTCCTTTTATTACGCCTACTGCTGAATCTGTGACGCTGTCACATCTTCTCCCCTTTGTTTTACCATCAAAAAGCAATTTTATTTTGAATTCTTGGCAAAATGTGCGGCTTTGCCGCACAGACACCGTGACTCTTAGAATAAAAATGTGGATAACTTTTGATGGTCCACCCCTGAAGATGAGTCTCACCAAATTTCAGGTTAATAGGGCTGACGCCCTGGGAGGAGTTTGTGAAAGTCTAAAGTGTAAACATGTTCTGGCGATTTCCCCATTGGAATAACATGGAAGGTTTCGGTCATCGTTACGGCAAAGCCATAACAATTATGACATGGGTCTCATTGACTTTTTTGATGGGGATGCCAAAATTGAGTTGTGTGTCAAATTTCATATAATTTTGCAAAACTAAATATTTAACCTCCATATAAAATCTGTAGGGGGCGCTGTGGCTCCAAATTAATTTATTTCACTTCAAGTAGGTTTAGGGCAAAGAGTTTAACAACTGATTCTAATTTGACACAATTCAGACTTTATCTGCGCAAACGGCAGAAATGTTAAATTTGGGAGATTTCTGAAATTCTTGCTACAGTTTGAGGCTTTGAGAGTTATCAATATAATTTGGATAACTTTTGATGTCCCACTCCTCAGTAGCATTTTCACCAAATTTCAGCTTTTTAGGGCCAACGCCCTGGGAGGAGTTCGTAAAAGTACGACGTTTGGAAAAACTCCGAAGTCATGTTTAGCCATTTTTGAAGCAATATGGCCGACATTTGGTTGGGCGGACGGCGTTGCCGTAATAATATTTTTTACTTCTCTTGTCACCACCAATGCACCAATGCATTTTTGGTACATTTGGGGGCGCTGACGCGCCAATTTTTTTAATTCTAGAAAAGGGAAATAGCCAGAATGTAGAGAGGCACGATTTTTAGAGGTGTGCAAATTTTTGTGACTTTTCGTCAATGTTCACTGGGTGAAAAATAGGGGGGTTGGTCCCGAGAAGAAAGAAAGAAAGAAAGAATAATATTCCGATGCGAAAACAATGTTTCCCATTTTTCAAATATCATAAACTATACATTTTCGGAAAGCGCTCACGCTTTCCTACCTCATGGTGTGGGTCCCTGGTCACTGACGGGTACTTTCGTTAATTTTGAGTGGGCTCCGCCCACTTTGTGTTTTTGGCCCTCTATACAGTAATAATGTTCAATTTTTGCATTACATGCTTATGTGCACGGAACATGCAAGAGATGGGGAACATATTCGTGAGGTACTTAGCGCAGCAAATGAGTGCTTTATATGGGGATGACGACCGCTTCGCGGTCGTCATCTCAATGTAAAATGCTCGTTTAGTGCGCACTTTTGCACGGGCTTCGCCCGTTTACAACGGTAATGTTCCATTTTCCTACTACTAATTAGTATGCACGGGGCGTGCATGAGTGAAGGAGTGCGTTAGTGAGTGTTTAGAAGTGGGCGAGCGCTTCGCGCTCGATTTCGTGCGCACTTTCGCAGCCGTGCTTCGCACGGCCTTACGAGATTAATAGGCCTCTCGCCAGCTTGTGGCGCTCGGGCCTAACTAGATCCAAGTTCTGCTTTTCAATCCCAGAACCCCAAACCAGACCATAAACAAACTCACTGTCTCATGAAGAAATGCTATACAACTTATCATGGTTAAGTTAATTAAAATCAGTTGAATAAATTGTGACTTACTAAAAACAAAAAATAATTTCATCAAAACTAATCAAAAACTGTCAACCTTTCAAACTGTATCGAACCCAGAATAAGAACTGACATTTTCCTGTATGTCCAGTTATTATATCGTTTCTCTTCTTTCTCGGTCTGAAAAATCCAATGGACTCTGAACTTTGAGCCTCTTTTGCCACGGCGTTTTAAAACCACACATTTTGTTCCCGCTTCAAGACTGATGTAGCTCGCCAAAGTCAATATCCTCGTTCCACCCTGCAGCCATGACTAGATCCTTATTACGAACTGTACTGCGCTCCCCGTAAACTAGCCGCGGCTTCGCTAACGCTCACACGTAGCCCAGGAAGCTAACCTATTGATTAATTGTGTGCTTTAGCCATTTTTTCATTGTTTTTACACTCCTACAAATGAAAACAAAAGGCCAAAATGGTTCAGGGTGAGACTACACAAAAAATAGGAGCGCTGCGGCTTTGCGATATCTTCAAGGCAGCTCTTTGGCAGCGGCGGAGAAAAAAAACGGTAATTAGCGGGAACGGAAAAACATGATAGGTTTTGACATGGCAGTGATACATTTGATGTCGCCTCACTATTCGTCTTTTTGATTCATTTCCCGAAACAAATAGTCTGCCAAGGATATCAATCATTGAGACAAGATTGATGTGAGAAGACTCGAGGTTAAATTAGATGTTCAAATAGTAAAAACAAATCTTGCGAGTTCAGTGGCTCCTTTTTTCTTTTGGTTAAGCAGTAGCCTCCAGACAAAGTGAACATGGCGATGCTGGATGTAGTAGCGCCAGCCCTTGCCTTGAGTGCCAGTACAGACCGCTGCTATAAAAGCCTGAAATGATGACATCACTTGAACACTAGGAACGTTTCTAAAGCCGTATATAAAGGCATTATCCAACAGTATTGTGCGATACCACTGATTTTGTACTTGATCCGATAACAAGTAATACTATGGCAAATATTGAAATATCGATACCAATTCATTTTGTACTTTATTTATTTTCTTTCAACATCTGCTTGAACTAATATGAAAAGTAAATCGATTTTCAGAAAACCTAAAATGTAAACAATGTATTTATACTCTTCCATACCTCTGTCAGTATCATACATAGATATTTGGTATCAATCGGGCCATTTTAATTTGACATCCTATTATTATTGAGCTCATATTTGCGTGGTTGGAAATGAGTTCCCTCCACAGGGCGGCTTGGCGCTCCCTCAGAGATAAGGCGAGGAGCTTGGAGTAGAGCCGCTGCTCCTCCAGCTGAGGAAGTGTCTGGGGTGAGGGGAAGTCTGACGCTCCCTGCTCAGACTGCTGCCTCCACAACTCAAGTGAAAGAAATTGGATGGATTGATGAAAAAGAGTTTGTATTTCTTACGCGATCTCAGCAAAGAAGCGGAGGCTTTTATCCCCTATGGCATTACACAACACATAAGGTAAGTCTGTGAAGCGTGGGGTCTTCAGGGGCCACTTTAAACCGCTGCTGCTCACAATTTCCGCCTTTATTTCATACTACAACAAACCATACATAAGACCGAGTGTCTAAATCGCACTAAAACAGAAAAGCGCTCCTGTTGTGGACAAAATCCCATCAATAATTTGAATAATACACACATATTTGTTTCCCTGTCAGGCCCTTTCTTCTCCCCCAGTGCCATTGACATTCTCCCGCTGTGCCTGCCATCGTAGACCTTTCATGGCCCGATAGAGTCTTCACTGCGAGCGCTGATAGGAGCCAGAGCGAGAGGGGGCCTTTTTTTTCTTATCGATAATTGCTTGGCATCCCTGAATGAGCTACCTGATTAGCCGCTGATTACGGGGCCTCTAACCACGCACCCTTCAACATCTCCGTCTCCTCCCACAAAGAATATAAGTCCTGTATCTCTGCGCACATCGCTTTGTTGGGCGAATGAAAAAAGGCTGTATTATTTCAATTAGCGGCTCATTGGCGTCATTTTATCAGCAGTGTAAGTGATTAGAAAAGGGAGAGGGCAGTCGTTGCGCTAATTGAAAAGTTTTGCATGGCACTGCGTTACAAGCAGATTAGCCGTGTGGCCTAGCATGTACTACACCAAGTACAAATGATACACATACACGTTTTATGCATGAGTTGTATTGTTTATTGGCCTCTAAACATGCTCTTGAGTACATTTACTTTAGCATCTTCTCATGTTTTAGAGTTAGAAAAATCACACATAACTTCCCTCATCAGGATTGGTTGTAGCTCTCCATCTACTGGCAGCAGAGGGAATTACCATAAGAAAAAAAAAGATAGCCTTTAAGCAACGTGGCCTGAAATGATAATCTATGCACTCAAAAAAGCTTAAAATATCCTTTAAATATCATCATGTTTTTTGGACATTGGCATAGTTTTTTTTTTTTTTTTTATGTTTAAACTAAAGCTTAGAATGATGAATGCATTAAATGAGGCGAACAACAATAACTGCTTACTTTAATAGTGAAAATATATATATTTTTTTCTAATTGCATTGGATAGTAATTTTAACAAAGGATGATATGTTGGTTTTTTTTTAACAATAATGCTTTAATCTTAAATCTTATTGTGCAAAGTTGGATTAAATTGCATATATTATAATTTCACTCCACACATTCTGATAAGGTAATTGGAGTAGACTGAGAAAGGCGGAGCTGCCAATCTGTGTTGAACGACGAGGACACGCACAGCTCAGCCGTGTGCAGGACTCAAAGAAAGAAATAAAAAGAAAATACAAACAACTGCCAATCTGTGTCGTCAAGATTGATTGAACATGACTATTCAGCGCATAAGAACCAAAACAAAATAATAATTGCGACCATTTTATAAGCAAAAATAAGTCAATGTCATATTCTCCGTATTCTGTATTCTGAGTTTGCTCAAGCCTTTTACATAGAGCTGCAGTGTTGATTTGTTGGAACTTTGTGTTATATTTTAGCTGCAAGACTTTTCCTTCCTTCTCCACATAAGTGAACATAATTTAGGCTCAACTGGAAGTGCCAAAACAACAAAAATGCTAATCCGCAGCAAAAAGAGGCAAAAGCTTTATGAAAAGTTTTGTTTCATAAAGCTGGTCACATACTAAAAGGATCAGGGATAAGGATAGAATATACTCTATATACATATGTGGCTCTATTTTGTTATAGTAAAACACAGGGACAAAGCGATAAACCAAAAATTATATACATACAAAATATATCGATTTGTTCTGGGCCAGTGGTTGGAGGCCCCCGTATTCAGTGTGAATGAAGGAGATTTAATAATGTGACTTTTGTTGTCATGCACAATATTGGAAATTATTTCATTATGGCTTTCATTAATTACTGCGATAAAAATGTTTGTATTATATATTTGAATACACTTTTTATGATACAATAAATTCAGTTATTGTAAAACAAATAATATTTGTGCCCCATTGTATTAGTCAAACTTAACACAGACAAACTGACACTGAAACAATACTGAAAGACTGAAACTGTTTCAATATTTATCCTTTTGAAAACAGTACATTATTGCGTTAACCAATATTACAATATCATATTTGTATTGTATATAACGGACTTTGGACTAAATAGGATTTTGACTTTGGACCTTGTGTGGCTTAATTCTATTTTCCTTGGATGCCCCATCTCCTTTTTTAATTTGTTTGTATGTTTAATGTAGAAAATTTAAAAACTGTGCAGCAGCAAACTTTCAACTACTGACTGTAAAAAGACCAACAGTTGTGACAATTCATTGTTTGGAGCTGTAGATATTAGATATTAGATGTTATGAAATATGTGCAGTCGTTTAATCACACAGTGGAGGCTCTGGACCGTGAAGTAAGTGACAGCTTTAACAGAGGAGCACTGTCTGTGACACAAGTTTTTATGAAGCTACAGCAGAGATAAAGGGATAATGAGACTTTTACAGAAGAAAGAGTGGAACTGTGGCTGTTTTGGACCAAGTCTACTTCAAAGAAATACAGGACGTTTCTTCACACTAGAGCTGTGATATATATCTAGCCGCATACGTGACAAAATACATAATAGACCTGCAGACTCAGCTAAAATATGGACGACCACCCTAAGCCCGCTTGTCCTCTCAGAAAAGTCACGCTGAAGTACAGTTTTGGATGTTTCCCTTGGACAGTTCCGATTGACTTTGGTTGAAGGATGCGGTGCAAGTATGAACAGCAAAGTGATCCAGTTAACCTCTTTCTCGGAATAAATGCTGGTCATGACTGCGCCGGGTCAGGAGCGACAGGGAAATGTGTTGTCATGGAAACAGAGAGGTTGTTCAGAGCCGGCCTGCGGGTGTGAAGGAGAGCACGAGAGAGAGAGAGAGAGAGAGAGAGAGAGAGAGAGAGAGAGAGAGGGTGCTTTGCTGTGCAAACGTGTCTCTGCCACTGAACAGCTGCATGGTCAGAGACGCCGCCAACAAACGCCAGGATACAAGTCAATCACTACTTTACAGGAATTCACTCGTCATGGGAATGTATTTGACAGTTTTGCCCCGTGTCAGTCATAACACTAAATCCTTTAAAAGTTTGCCAACCAAAACATTCTAGATTCCAGAAATTAGGCAAAAGTGACGAGGAGCACGATGTGACTTCAATGGATAAACTTGGATTAACCTCAGAATATCACAAAATATGAATAATCCGGGTGGTTTTGTCATGTGTTATGACATATTACAGCCTATTACAGTTTTAGAGACTATTTACTATGGCATTTGAGATCAAGGTAAGGTTTTATAGGCAAGGCAAGGCAAGGCAAGTTTATTTGTAGAGCACATTTCATACACAAGGCAATTCAAAGTGCTTCACAGCAGGAAAAATGCATTCAAATCACAAAGAAATTACAGAAATACAATAAAATTAACTAAATTAAAAATTATCAATCCAACTGATTTTCTAAACTAATAAAATCACAAACAAAAGAGAAGAGTGCAAAGATAAAAATTAACTACAATAAAATTAACTAAATTAAAAATTATCAATCCAACTGATTTTCTAAACTAATAAAATCACAAACAAAAGAGAAGAGTGCAAAGAAAAAATCCTTTCAGTCATATGCGCAGCTAAACAAAACAGTTTTTAGCTTAGATTTTAACATTGTCAGAGTAGAAGCCTGTCTCACATCTTCAGGAAGACTGTTCCAGATTTTAGCTCCATAAAACTGAAACGCAGATTCCCCATGTTTTGTCCTGACTCTGGGCACCAGCAGGAGGCCGGTCCCCGAGGTCCTCAGAGTCCGAGATGGTTCATATGGCACTAACATATCCAAGATGTACTTTGGTGCTAGGCCATGGAGAGACTTGTACACAAGCAGAGCTGCTTTAAAGTCTATTCTCTGAGCCACAGGGGCCAGTGCAGAGACCTGAGAACAGGACTAATGTGATCGTACTTCCTGGTTCTAGTCAGGACCCGAGCAGCAGCGTTCTGGATGTACTGCAGCTGTTTTACAGCTCGTTTTGAGAGACCAGTGAGCAGGCCGTTACAGTAGTCTAATCTACTGGAGACAAACGCGTGGATAAGTCTCTCTAAATCTGGTTTTGACAGTATATTTTTGATTTTGGCAATGTTTTTTAGATGGTAAAAAGCTGCTGATGTTATTGATTTGACGTGGCTATTAAAGTTCAAGTCTGAGTCCATTATTACCCCCAGATTTCTAATTTGGTTCGTAGGTTTTAGAGCGAGACTCTGGAGGTGACCGCTAACACTTTCTCTTTGTTTCTGTGGGCCAAAAACGATTATTTCAGTCTTGTCTGAGTTCAGCTGGAGAAAGTTGTTTTGCATCCACAAACTGATCTGTTGAATGCAGTGACAGAGTGAATCTACTGGTCCATAGTCACCTGCCGACAGTGAAACATCTGAGTGTCGTCTGCATAATTGTGATAGGAGACATTTTCACTGCGTATCAACTGACCTAACGGCAGCATGTAGAGGTTGAACAGAAGGGGACCCAGGACTGACCCTTGGGGCACTCCACAGGTCAGGGTCATGTGGTCTGAGACACAGCTACCAATTTCAACAAAGTACTTCCTGTCTTCCAGATAGGACCTTAACCAGTTTAGGGCAGTGCCAGTGATGCCCACCCAGTCCTCTAGTCTCTGTAAGAGGATCCCATGATCGACAGTGTCAAAAGCAGCACTCAGATCTAACAGAATTAAGACTGAGGCTTTGCCCGTGTCATTGTTCAGGCGGATGTCATTTGTCACCTTGACAAGAGCAGTCTCAGTGCTGTGATGAGGTCTAAAACCTGACTGAAAAACATCAAATGAGTTGTTTATTAAGAGGAAATCTGTGAGCTGTTGGTAAACAACCTTTTCAAGGACTTTGCCCCAAAATGGCAGATTAGAGATGGGCCGGTAATGACTCAGTACTGCGGCATCAAGACTGCTCTTCTTTAGGAGAGGCTTTATGGCCGCAGTTTTCAAAGACATTGGGAATGTTCCAGATTGAAGCGACATGTTAACTATGTGAGTGAATGGTGCTAACAAACTGTTCAGCACAGACTTTAGAAATTTGGTGGGTAACACATCAAGGCAGCATGTAGATGAACTCAGACTGGTGATAAGATAAGATGATCTCATGGACAGTTTTGTCAGTTACTGGTGCAAAGTGAGTTAGCTCTAAGTGTCTTGGTGGTTTTAGGGTAATTTTTTGCATTGTGGGATTTATAGCATTTTTAATGCCCTGAACTTTGTTATTAAAGAATAATGCAAACTCATTACACTTGGATGTGGAAATGAGTTCTAACGGCAGCTGAGCTGGAGGGTTTGTTAATCTGTTTACTGTGGCAAACAGGACACGCGAGTTGTTACTGCAGCTTCCAATTATTTCAGAAAAATATCTTTCCCTAGTTCTACATAAGATTAGGTTGTACATGTTCAGCTTTTCTTTGTAAATCTCTTTTTGAACCTGGAGCTTTGACTTGCGCCATTTCCGTTTGGCCCTGCGGCACTCCCTTTTCTGTGCCCTGACCGAATCATCATTTCTCCACGGCGCCTTCTGCTTATTTTTAACCATTTTAGCCTTTATAGGGGCGATGGTGTCCAGAACATTCAAAACACTAGATGTAACAGAGTTCAACAAATCATTTACATTAGAACATGAGACATTTTCAAAGTTTATCATTTCCATAAACAGTGCACCTGTGCCATCACTTATGTGTCTCCTCTGAACAACTGCATGACCAACCGGAGGTTTGGGAGAAACAGACAGGTCAAAGAAGACACAGAAATGATCAGACAGAGCAACATCGACCACATTAACATTTGAAATATTTACCCCCTTTGTAATTATGAGATCTAGAGTGTGTCCTTTGCTGTGGGTGGGGCCTCTCACATGCTGAGTAAGACTGAAGGTTTCAAGGACAGCATCAAGCTCTTTAGCGTTTCTGTCATAATATTATCAACATGCACATTGAAATCACCTGTAATGACCAAACCATCAAAGTCTGTGCATATGACTGAAAGCATCTCAGTAAAATCATCAATAAAACTTTGGCAGTGCTGGGGAGGCTTGTATAAAACAATGAAGAGAATGGATGGAGACCGTTTTAGCTCCATTTTAAAGGATACATACTCAAATGATGAAAACACCCCAAAGACAACCTGCGGGTAATTATTTCATCTCTAAAGACAGCACAGACTCCACCCCCTTTTTTGTTTTCTCGTGTTTCAGATTCAAACTTAAAGTTGGGTAGAGCAGATTCTATCAGAACTACATTTCCTGTGTTTTTGTCAAGCCATGTTTCAGTTAAAAACATAAAATCAAGATTATAAGAAGAAATAAAATTATTAATTAAGAGAGATTTGTTACATAAGGATCTGACATTTAGCAAGTTTCAGACTAGTTTCAGTGAGACTGGGCTTTATCTTTTCACAGGGAATATGAATCACATTTCTCAGATTGGGCCTGACTCGCATTTTGTTTTTCCATCTGTGTGATGATGTGACTACAGAAATAGCACTAGGGGGGGCTCTTTTTACATAGGGCCCTGGGTTGGTTTGATTTTTAATGTGACAATAAGTCCCGGCAACGCTGAGACCCAGTGCATCCTAGCTATGGGAGATACCAGGTGAAAGGCGAGGTTGGATGGGTGGTGGGGCTTTTGTAGCCAAGGAGAGTTTGGGACCAGGTGAGAGGCGAGGGGGGATGGGTGGTGGGGCTTTTGTTGGTGTAGTCGGCTTGTGCAGGGAAGACATAGCCCTTGCTATATTGGGCGTGAGTGGAGCCATCTTAATGCCTGATTTGATCAGACTTTCAAAATGGCTGGGAAGGCCCATGGGTGAGAGTGGAGATGAGAAGGAGAATGACAGCCATGTGTTCAGCTGAAGAAGCCGGCTAAACTTGTTTATCCTCCTGTCGATGTTTGGAAGAGGTCCACTTATGAATGTTTTGATTTCCATTTTATCAAGCACGTCGAAAAACTTCAAGAAGTCTTTTTTCAAAACTTCAGTCTGTTCCCGCCGCATGTCCACTGCACCCACGTGCACAATCAGCTGTTTAGCTCCTCCATGCTTAGCCATAATATTTGGAAGGAGTGACGTTATCTCAGAAACAGTGGCGCTTGGAAAAGAATGTGGGTTTATCTTTTCATGCGTCACGTGACTTATCGCGCCGTCCCCAACTAAAACAATCTTTATGACCTTGGCTCCTGGCACAGATCCTCCTCGCTGTATTTTGGCCACGTCATCTTTCCTTTTTTCATTTAATTCCATCTCTGAAAGTGGTAAAAATCTGTTGGTGAGCTGTATTTTAGGCGACTTCACGTTATCTTTGTATCGTTTAGGCTTTGCTCCAAGTTTGTTCCAAGAAACAGCCTGGTCTTTCTGGTTTTTAGACAGTTTTGGAAACGACACAGAGTCACTGCGGTTTAGGTTGAAAGTAGCAGTTTTTCTTGTAAAAAGTGTGCTCTTCTTACCATCGGTTGACACAGGAATGGTATCGTGAAGAACTTTTTCAGATTCCA